>NW_025765345.1:0-193430 GCF_003918875.1 Haliotis rubra
GGAAGTAGTTACAGGTTTCACAACTATGGTACAAGGTTAGTATGCTAGTATATTAGTATGCCTACGTTGTTTCTACTACGGTCAGCTTTTCCCCAACCAACTGCATCCGACATGATTCATGATCTGGCTTCGACATAATGGAGTGAGCGCGAGTCATCCGAGATCTATGGTTAAACTGTATGTATAATTGTGACACATGACGAAACATGATCGATAAAATCGATATTCGATCCCATGTGCATTGCATCTGTCACACCTAAGGAATGCGATTCGAACAATCTCAGACTAAAAATCAAATCATCAAATGTAGGGCATTTCATGTCAAACAAAAGTGAAGTAATACGAATTATCCCTAGAGTTTAAACTATATTTATGGTTGATAACAGAAAAGTTATTGCGCTTCTGTGGTCTGATGGGTGTGACTAGTTTGCACAATATTGAAAAATGAAGTTTCTTGTCAACATTATCATATCAAGCATCTGTCCTGCCCTCATGTGTTTTACGACCTCTCATGTTATTGCATAAAATTATGTGAGTGTTTGAATGGTAAGTTCAGTATTTGAATGTTGTTTTATATCGCTGTTCAACTACATCAATACAAAACGCATCATGAAAAGTAATACCATTATAGACCTTTTATGTCTTTTTGAACTCGTGCATCAGAAGCATATATTACATGAAATGTTCACGTGTAGACCTTCACTACAAAAATGACTTGGTTTCCTGAAATCTGGAAACCATCCGTATACTGGGTAAATGGGGAATCCAGATGGTTTCCATTCACTGAAAGCTGAGTAACTGAGTTTGCAACTAGATTCCATCTTGGATTCTTTGATTTTTGCATTTCAGTAAATGGAAACCAACAAGAAACTAAGGTTATAGGTTTCTTGTTGGTTTCCATTCCTGGAATTTGCAATTGAAGGTTTCATGAAATGGAAACCAACATAAAACCTGAAAGTGTAGTTTCATGTTGGTTTCCTGTGCACTGGAACTTAAAATTTGCAAGTATTTGGCATGAAGTTGACCATCCTGACATCCAGTTGGTATCCTTTCTTTGGAATTGGGTAACCTAGTTTCCTAATAGAATCCATAATGGATACTGTAAACTTATAGTTCCGGTAATGGAAACCAACAAGAAACTATGGTCATGTGTATACTGTTGGTTTCCATTCCTGAAACTTAGTTTCGAAGATTAACTACTTTCATATCATATTACATTATCGAATCCAGGACAAAATCCACCCGGACAAAATCCACCCCAAAATTGCAACCTAGGACAAAATCCACCCGGACAAAATCCACCCCTAATAAAATCCACCCAAAGAAAACAAAAATCTTAAGTAGATGATCTCAAACTCATTTAAAATAAACAGGATGATCGCAAACTCATTAAAAAGTATGTAGATTATCTCAAACTCATTTAAAATAAACAGGATGATCTCAAACTCATTAAAACGTATGTTATATCAAAACATGAGTACAAAGGGCTCCAATCAGGCTTGCAAATACATCTTAATTCTTTAAGGGGATTATGTAATGATCAAAGGGTGAGACAACTTAATGATACATGAAAGAGGATTAAGTAGTGATCAAAATGTGACAAATGGAGAAACCTTTAATGTTTGAAACAACATCTAAGAACAACAGCCCATTAGGAAAACGTAAATGCTATCAAAGCAATGCTTGAGAAAAACAACTTGATCAAAGATCAGGACACACTAAAACTTTTAACAATAACAATTTGAGAAGGGTGGATTTTGTAGTGTAAACATATTTTATTCAAAATATATTGAACAAGGATTGGTAAACAAGCCGTAATGGCTTATTTGAATACCTCTCCATTTCATTGATACATGAATAAAACAAATATTAAATAATATGCAGCATGATAGGAAAGCAAGCAACCTGCGTATTAAACATTATTAATCATTTATCAAACCTATGCGATTTTATTATAAAAGAATGGACAGATTGTAGTATGAAAGAATTTACAAGTGCATTTTTGTTTGGATTACCATTTAGGACAGAATTTAAATTATATCCATGTTCGTAAAAATACATGCGATGTCTGATGTTAGAATAATTAGGACAAGTAAAGAAGTAATGTAAAGTATCCTCATAGGGGTGACCACAGGAACAGAATGGATCAACTGAAATGTGCCGTTCAAACATGTGCGCTTTCAAATTACTGCACCCAAGTCTGAGGCGTGAGTGGATAATTTGGCAGAAACGTGTACCAAAGTTTTTATCGAATATATTTAAATTGGGTGGTTTAGATGATTGGAATGCATTTTTAAATTGGCCTATGGTTTCAATATCGTACATATTCTCAGGCAAATCATTCCATTGTCGTATTGTATCAGGTAAAAACGAGTTGTTATACAAGTCACTACGACACCTTATAGTTTGAATGTTATTTCTGTTTCTTAATCTATGGTCACTTAACTGTGATACCTTTTCGGGCAGTAGATCAGTTAAATAAACTGGTGTCATATGATGAACCATTTTGTAAAATAATAATAACTTGCTAATTTGTCTACGGTCAACTAGGGGCATAGAGTTAGAATAGAATAGCGGCATTAATATAAGCCACTTAGGCTTGTTTGCCAATCCTTTTCTTTCTTCTTGAATGGAATAAAATATGTTTAAACCGCATAGAGTTAGTTTCCTTATATATTAAGTCATGATTTGTTCCTCTAACTGCCCCGCAAATCGTCCGCAGTGCGTCTAAATGTAGATTTTCGACAAGTTTTTCTTGTTCTTTAGTACAGTTATCCCAAAGGTGCGAACAGTAATCGAACGTTGGTAATATATATGACTTGTACATTTGCTCTAATGATTTTCTAGATAATCTATATTTAAAACTACGAAGACAATTTACCAATGGACGAACCTTTTTAACTAATTCACCAATGTGGGAATTCCATTTACAGTCTGATTGCAAGGTTACTCCTAGGTGTTTATGGTAGCCGGCTTCAGTAATGTCTACTCCATGCATTTTAAGCTTAGGAATTGGAAGTTGGTTACAGGTATTTCTGCGAGTGAATAAAACAGCTTCAGTCTTACCAGGATTAAAGCTAAGCTGCCATAGTTCAGCCCAGTGAGAGATCCTGTTTAGGTCATTATTTAAGGAAGCGGCAGTAACAACATGATTATCAACAATAACATATACCGAAGTATCATCGGCAAAAAAGACGAATGTTACTACTGATACCCTCAATGATATCATTTATGTAGACTAAAAAACAGTAATGGCCCAAGGACAGATCCTTGTGGCACCCCAGCAGTGACTTTCCTTAGATCTGAATTGGAATTGTCTATAACTACTCTCTGTAATCTATTGTCAAGATAACTGGAAAACCAATCAAGTAACTTACCCTTAATACCATAAGCTTCTAATTTCGCTATGATTCCCTTATGCCAAACCTTGTCAAAAGCCTTGCTAATGTCACAGAAAACTGCCCTGACTTCTTTGCCATTGTCTAATGCATGTAGTATAAAATCATACAAGTATGTCAGTTGGTATACAGTTCCATCCCCAGGCATGAATCCCGACTGCAAATTCGTTAATACGTTATTATCTACAAAAAAGTTAAACACATGTTTAAAAATACATTTCTCAAAGACCTTTGATAAACAGCTGGTAAGAGCAACTGGTCTATAGTTTTTACATTCATTAAAACTACCTTTTTTATGAATAGGAATGACAATAGCTTCCTTCCATATTGTTGGGAATTTACAATATTCTAGGGATGAATTGAATAGATTTGTAAGAGGAGTACAAAGGGATGGCACGATCATTTTGATAAATCTGTTACCTATTTTGTCTGGTCCACTCGCTTTGGAAATATCAACTGATAATAGGATGTCTCTTACTTCTTGTGTAGTCAATACAATAGACGCAAGTTGAGTCTTTACTTTACATTCAAGTGTAGGAGTCTCCTTATCAGGATAGTCAACTTTTGTGCGTGGTCAGCAAAATATTCATTAAATATATTTGCTTTATCTTTACTATCATTAAACATATTATCGTTATGAATAATCGAAGGAAATTTCTTATAATCTCCATTTTGGATTTTATATACTTATTCACTAAAGCCCACCAAAATTTAGAATTACTCCCTGATTGATCTTATCATCTAAATCGGAAATATATTTCAATTTGGCTGCTCTCACGGCTGCCGTTACTTTGTTCCGTAAAAGCCTAAATTTTTGCCAGTCTTTATCATAATTTCGAGTCTTTGCTTTCTTATGCTGTCTATTTCTTTTCCTGATAAGTATTCTTATAGCACTATTCATCCATGGATTGTCCGAGGTCTTATTGTTACCACATTGTTTGGGACATAAATATCACATATATTTCTCAAAACATCAACAAATTCATGTGTTAGTAAATCAATATCATTACATCTAAAGATGGAATCCCAGTCAACGTTGTTAAGGCCGCGATTCATTCCCTCAGTATTAGCTAAATCATAATAAAATACTTTCCTTTTAAAATTTTAAAGGCGTTGAATCAGAGCCCCAACAGAGACATAAACTGGGCAATGATCACTACAAAAAGGAACAAGCACACCCGAAGTGCGAATACAATTAGGGTTTGAAACAAAGATTAAATCAATTAAAGTACCAGTCGTTTGGGTGATCCTTGTTGGTTCTGTGATAAGTTGCTGTAAATCATATGTATCAAGAAGATTGTCAATCATGTTATTAGTCTGGTTATGTATATTGATGTTAAAGTCACCAGCAATAATAGTATCTATGCCCATGTCAATGCCATTACCAATTGATTGGAGGACTAGTTCCCAATAAAGATCACTTTTATCTGCTCTGTAAAAGTTTCCAATCAAATAGCTCTTGTTTTTACACACAACTTTAACCCAGATCGCTTCTAAACCTAAGGGAGACAACTCATCAGCATGTGTAACATGCAGGTTCTCTCTCACATAGATAGCAACACCTCCACCTTTTGATGGTCTATCTTTCCTAAAAGGGGCGTGGTAACCGGGGATAAGAATATTATTGTTATCAATTGTGACATTCAACCATGTTTCTGTTAAACATATAACATCATAGTCACTTAATTCTGCCTGGATTAAATCAACTTTTTCTCTTAAGCTACGCACATTCAGATGAACTATTTTTAAGTCAGGATAAGCAAGTGGGCCTGGATTTGGGTGCACATCACCACAGCATAGAAGAATAAGTAACATAATCAGCTGCACTTGCGGATTGTATAAACATAACGTCATTATGGCATATGAAGTTTTTTTAAATTTTGCATAGGAATTTAACTGTGAAATCATTTCAAAAAACCCTATTGTCTGTCGGTATGTCGAGATATCAACCGGCATCGTCAAATATGAATATAAACAGATCAGTTTGAGGACAGACGGGGTTATTTGTCAAAGGATGTGAAATACGCTCAGGTTGCTGCTTCCATTTCATCAAGATAACAAGTTTCACCTTTACAAGCTCAATGTGTGTGTATTCAAAACACAAGAAACAAATATACAACGCAAATTCAACATAAAATAATTTTCCATAAGTCATAATGGAAAATATTAAAATACTGTTTAGGGGCTTGAAATACTGGGGGTTGAAATAGAGAATTGTCATACAGTGGATAAGAAAAGAAAGGAGGGAAGAGAAGTAATATGCAGTAAATAGGGAAATGTATACTAGTAAGGCTGACGATGCAGTAAACTGTCAAGTAGTAAAGCCAGACTGAGCTGGTTTAGCTTTTAAGTCAAGATTGCAAACTTAAGTTATCAAGGCTTGTACGAGCAAAATAGAAAAGCATCATAACTGTTGCCATTACGTAATGATGCCTGGCTCGTATAACAAAAAGCACGAGATAAGCGTACTTTTGTGCTAACAAAATCCCAGGCGGGTCAGTTTAGTGAACATGTAACGACAGGAGCAGGGATTTTTCGGATAATATATTTCATCAAAGGTGAGTTAATTCACTATTTACAAAATCATTTTATAATAGGATATGCTGGTAGTTGCCTTACTATTTTTATATGTGTCTATCGGTGAAAACGTTGACCGTAAACACAGCTGCTCCATGAAACAATACTGGTCAGTCCAATCAAGAGTACAGAATATACAAATATTACAAACGGAATCCCCCATCCCCAATGCACAGAGTGTCTGTGTAAGTCCTCTGATGGAGCACTATTGAAAAAACAAACAAAAGAAAAACAAAAAACAACAAACAAACTGTCCTCCGTTATAGAAATAACATTAGTATACACAGTAATTTCTACATCTAAAGGACATGCGATCCACATAAAACACATAAATGTATGTTCACTGAAAATATATTGTCAATCTGGCTCAACGCTACATGTTTTAAAGCATCGTAACGTTGCTAATACACAGGGATATCATGCTCGCTTTACATGAAGCACAAGATGCACGGGCTTTCCGTGCTAACAAAACTATCAGTGAAAACAGGACCGCAAACACAGCTCCTGCATGAAAACAAAACCGAGCAATCCAGGCAAGAATGCGAAATGTACAGATATCACACACGGAAACCGATAACAGGATGGAATGCCTTTCCAATGCTCAAAGTGTCTGTATATATTCTCTGATGGGGCACTATTGAAAACTGACCTCTGTTATAGAAATAACATTATTATACACCATAATTTCTACATCTAAAGGACATGCGATCCACATAAGAACACATCAATGTATGTTCACTGAAAATATATTGTCAATCTGGCTCAACGCTACATGTTTTAAAGCATCGTAACGTTGCTAATACACAGAGATATCATGCTCGCTTTACATGATGCACGGACTTTCCGTGCTAACAAAACTAACAGTGAAAACAGGACCGCAAACACAGCTGCTCCATGAAAACAAAACCGAGCAATCCAGGCAAGAATGCGAAATGTACAGATATCACAAACGGAAACCGATAACAGGATGGAATGCCTTTCCAATGCTCAAAGTGTCTGTATATATTCTCTGATGGGGCACTATTGAAAGCTGACCTCTGTTATAGAAATAACATTATTATACTCAGAAATGTCTCCATCTGAAAGACATGCGACCCACATATATCCACATGTGAACACGTACATGTATGTTCATTAAAAATATATTGTCAAACTGGCTCAACGCTACATGTTTTAAAGCATCGTAACGTTGCTGATACACAGAGATATCATGCTCGCTTTACATGAAGCACGAGATGCACGGACTTTCCGTGCTAACAGTAACCTTGACTGACCATAGTGTTATAAACATGTAGCGGTAAGAGTCGTAAGAATTCCCACTGTAATTGCCTAGAGCAGGCGTTTACGGATAACAATGAAAACATGAATGTTAGCATAACTGCTCCATGAGATAATACAGGCCAATCCAGTCAAGAATACAAAATACACAACTATCACAATCGGAATCTGACAGGTTCGATAACAAGATGGAATGCCTTTCTAATGCTCAAAGTGTCTGTGTAAGTTCTCTGAAGGGCACTATTGAAAACTTTCCTCCGTTATAGAAATAACGATGTTATAAACAGTAATTCCTCCATCTAAAGGACATGCGATCCACTTATGAACACGTACATGTATCTTCATTGACGATATATTGTCAGTCCGGCGCTACGTTACATGTTTTAAAGCATTACTACGTTGGTGATGCATGATGATATCTTGCTCCATTTACATGAAGCGCGTGATGCCTGAACGAAAAGATACCTTGACGGATCATAGTTTTATACACATGTATCGGCAAGCGTCGTCAGAATTCCCACTGGATATGTCTTGAGCATTGATTATATCTTACATCAAAGATAAGTAATTTCAATTATTTGCAAAACCGTTTTCTTTTGTAACAGTTATAACACGTATGCTGATGGTTGACTTACCATGTTTGTGTGTCCATCAATGAAACATGAACGTAAAACACAACTGCTCCATGAAACAATATTGATCTATCCAGTCAAGAATACAGATGTATAAATATCACAAACGGAATCCGAAAGTTCGATTACAAGATGGAGTGTCTTGCCAATGCTCATAATGTTTGTGTGAATTCTTTGATGGAGCACTTGTCATTTATTGGTGATATATATTTGCAGTCCGGCTCACATTTTATGTTTAAGTTTAAAGTAAGCAAAATAAAAATAATACAACACTCAAGAATTTATCTCTCAGTGTGTTTACGAGAAAACGATTGTTGAAAGTTTAGATAGATATCTAGTCATCTGCGTCCGTATACTCCAAAGTATCCCTTGGACCCTGGGTGAGTTTGATACGAATCTTAAGCCTTAATGACTCGGTGAGCCTAGTGAATTGGGATCTCTTGGTGATCAGGGCCACAGAACCATCTAGTTTCTTAACGTAGATCACACCGTCTCGAGCCCAAGTTCCTGCTAGTCTCTTTTGTGCGACTAGTTGGCGGGCTTCAGTGGCAAGGTGGGCCCTCTCCTTCGTCAGATAGTCGTTCACGAACACCTTCGGGGTTCGATTCTTCAGCTTGGCTAGGTTGCTTATCACCTGGCGTTGGATTTTGTCCATTTTATTGTTAAGAAGAGGTGGATTTTGTCCGGGGTGGCAATTTTGGGGTGGAGTTTGTCCAGGTGGATTTTGTCCGGGTGGATTTTGTCCGGTCACCTACATTATCAGTAATTGCGTAGAATAATTATGAGGTCTTAAAATTCAAAATGAAAATGCCTGGGGAAGGAACAGCAGATTTACATTTGAAAGAGTACGTAATTTGTAAGATTGTTTAGATGAAAAAGAAGAAAGGTTACCCCAAATAGTTGTTGACGCATTGGTCAACTTTATATTTACCTTTTTTGTTGAACCAAGATGTTGAGTGTGTGGAAAGAACTGATATTGTGGGACACCAAATCACTATACTGTTATAATTTTGATATATATGACACATGAAGTGTTTCACTTGTGAACTTAGATGAACAATCCTCAGTTATCAAATTTTATCATTTTTAAAATCTTAATTGTTATTAAATGCCAATTATTTATCGTCATTTCATATCATGTGGAATTTTGAAAATCTAAATAGATGGATGATATTCTACGATGAGTAACAATTTCCACTGTAATAACGTAAAAGCTTAAACGTCAAAAAGTGAAAATTGAGGGAAAACTCGGTTTAATTATTTTTGCTTTAGAATGTGAAAGATTATAAGCATTTAGGAAGTTTAGTATAATGTAATTCAAACAATTGTCAATCCGGTACATACATTACGGACATTACGGTATTTTGTGACGTAAGTAAGGCTTTTGACAAGGTCTGGCATAAAGGTATTATACATAAGCTAAGACGTTATGGTATCGGGGGTAACTTGTTGAAATGGTTTGAGAGTTATCTAGACAATAGAGTTCAGCGAGTTGTTATTAATGGTTATGCGTCTGATCAAAGATCAATCCTAGCCGGGGTTCCCCAAGGCTCTGTCTTAGGACCATTATTGTTTATAGTTTATATCAACGACATCGTTGAAGGAATAAACAGCAATATCCGTCTCTTCGCAGATGACACATCACTTTATGCTATAATAAATGATCCTGATGAAACTGCTCTGTCTCTTAATAATGATCTACGTAAAATTTCTGATTGGGCTGACAAATGGCAAGTTACATTTAATCCTAATAAAACAGATTCTGTACAATTCTCTCGTAAAGTTCAGCCCAGCCCAAAACGAAACTTAACAATGAAGGATGGTAATATTAATGACGTTAATAGCCATAAACATTTGGGACTTACTTTACAGCACGATTGTTCCTGGACTGATCATGTTAACTGTATCGCTAAAAGGTTGCACCCGTGGTAAACTGTCTTAGAGGTTTTAAATATCGTCTCACGTAGAACTTTACAAACAATGTACAAACAATATATCTTACCTATTTTCGACTATTGTTGTCACATCTGGGACAATTGTACCAAACAGCAAGCACTAACACTGGAAAAACTTAATCTTGATGCACTTAGAACTATTTGCGGTGCTGTTCGCGGCACGAGTCACAACAAAATTTATGATGAGACAAACTTCCAACCACTATGTACTCGAAGATACATCCAAAAACTAACATTTTTCTATAAGATGGTTAATAATTTTACTCCAAAATATCTGAGCGATCTCGTCCCTCCTAAGGTATCTGACACAACAAGCTACATTTTCCGAGACCGCTTGAAGCTCCAAACTATCGATAGTAAAAGTGCAAGTTATGCTAAGTCATTTCTCCCAGATACAGTAAGATTGTGGAATTGTTTGCCTACCGATTATAGAGAAACGGCTACTTTGGGTAGTTTTAAGAAACAGATTAATGGGTCAAATAATAATAATAGTCAAAATTACTTCAATTTAAGCTTTGGAACAAGATTCTGTCAGATTATCCATTCAGGCCTCAGGCTCGGTTGCAGCGATTTAAACGCACATAAATATCAACGATTTATATCTTCAAATCCCTCTTGTTCTTGTGGCTACTGTTATGAAGATCCAATTCACTATTTCTTTTCGTGCGTTAATTACACTGACATAAGACATAAAATGCACTTCTATACTAAAGGATATGACATCAAATCAATACTATACGGCCACTCTCATGGATCTACTAAATAAAGGTAATTTTGAATTATTAGAATCTATCCATTCTTTCATTGTACTGTCAGGCAGATTTGAGTTGTAATATATAAACGAAATTGCACTTACTATTAAGTATTTTTCGACACTAATGGTTCTAAGGTTAAAAGTGGCATGTTACAGTTTATGATTGTTACATTTCCAGAAAGCTATTGTTTATCGTTTGTTAATATCATGTTTTTCTCCGTACGATTATTATATCTATAATATATCTGTATTCCGGAGCGGTATTCATATAAGCACCATGCTTTACCAATCCGGTTCCTCTTTTGGAAATAAATATGTTTAAACCATACATTACGGATTTCTCAATAACTAGAATATCAGGGAATTGTACTATGAATTGAGGTTGTGAGTAATGTTTACCATTAAAAGCATTTAAAATTAGTATAAGCTTTGACAGTGAGTTCAAGTACTTGACAAACAATCAGTGTCATGTCATTTGTATGTCGGGGTCTGTGTGTCGGCTTCCGTGGGGTTTGTCGTCTTAACGGGCACCTATTATCAAATTGAATTGCTGTAGAAGTAATGAGTCGGTAATCCGTGGGCACGCGCGAACTCGTGACATTTTATAAAAGCGATGTGTTTATGTACTGAATTTGTCATTTTCGTCTTTTATGTCTTGAAATCACAACCAAATTGGGTCAGATAATGTTTTCATACCTGCCAACCGAAAAGGGATTAGGTATTTGTTATTACCCACAATGCCCCTACACACAATTGCCGCCATTTTGTCACTTGAACTCATGAGAAGTTGTTTTGAAAGTGGGCCAAAGTGTCTCCCGGTTTTAACACAACAAGGAACCCAGCACAATGAATTATTGCTTCGCTTGTCCATGTTATCTGAATCAAGAAATTGGCAATGCGAGTTACACTAGAAGTTTTGGAGGCTTGGGTACGTGAAAACTTGAAAAAGGAGCAGTCGTCGATCGAGGAGGGAGACAGGGAACATTCCACGACCATGTCAGGTACAGTGTAAATTTCTTGAATTAAACAATAGCTCATGTTATGTGTAACGTTTAATGTACATAAGTAGCTAGGACAATAAATATGAAATTAAAGTTATAGACTTGATGGAACTCGATAAGCAATTGCGTGTCGAAATGTTGGCAAGAGATATGGCTTCCTTTACTTAGGAAACTCAAGAACTCGATTGTGATTTGGATCAGGTAACCACATACGACTAAATGGTTAATTATCGTAATGTATGAAATATTGTCTTTGCAAGAACAATATGAAAAAAACACAAATATATCCAGCAATGTCACGACTCAAGATAACTTCAAAACGTATTTAGAAGTATTCGAATATTATTGCAAGAAATCCAATGATTGGAAGTTCTATTTTAAAGTTTGTTATTGAAAATTGCACAATTGCTTTTGATATTTGTACCACTGAAAACAATTCAGTGGGGGATAGTGAGTCATTTTGCATTTATAGAAATTCTTTGACCAGATTTGGTGTTAGAGTGAAGTTTCAAAATTCTTTGTCTAGTTATTAGGGTTACAAGACAGCCTATGACAAAAAAAATCGACAATATTTTTCAGCCAACTTTTAACATTGTTTACGACGATATTTATCATGATACTATAATGCTGTTGAGTGGATAAATTGTCAACACAATATTTTTGGAAACTTTTTTAAAAGGTTTTCAAGTCAGTATAGGATAGATTACTGATGTATGAGGAAATTTAAGTTAATAATCTGATGTAAACAATTTTACACTTAGAATGTCAAGATATTTAACTCTGAATGAAGAGATGTGGATTTTGTTAGATCCACAAAAGAAGTTTGCAAATAAAGTTGGATATATAGAACGTTTAATAAGATATGTTGGGGATACATTGATATACATTGTCAACCTAAAATTATATGAACTTGTTAATTTTGCTTCTTTTGATATTAACATATCTACACCTTGCAAATTGATATCTGTTCTTCTATTTTCATGCCTTATTGTTATCAAGAGTACAATATCACTTAGAAAGTTCCTGATTTCCCCCTTAATTTCTATATTTCCAGCATTCCATTGGGGCAGTGTTGAAAAAACTGAAGATGACTAACTGAAATTTACCTGCAACAGGCATTGTGTAATCCAAACCCTTCAGTAAATGATGTACATAAAATTATCCCAATAATGTAAATCCTATGAATCAGAAAAATACATAAAAATTACACAACCACTATTTTCGTAACTTCCAACTGGAAATATTTTCCACTTATACACATCTCCTTTCAGAAGCAGTTTGGCGGTTTTGGACGAACAAGAGGGTTCGTTCACCTAGAAGACAAAGAAGTGGGAAAGCAGAGGCCTTTGTCCGCAAAGAACAAAAGATTCAGATGTGTTAGTAAATTCTAACCGTTCTCAATTCTAATCTTACACAGGTTAAAATTTAAGGAAAACCTTATTTGAAAAAATCAAGTTAATGTAATTTCTTGAAAATGTACACTGATATTCCAAAGAACTTTCAAAATAAACACTGTTTAATACGTGCAATGTGTAATTAGAAATATGCAGCTAAAAGAGTTTTAAATAGTACATAGTAAAGCGCCCATGTACATTATGTTTTGGTCCGGACATATTTCACCTTGCACAGATCAATTAACAATTTATTAACAATACCCCACTAAATAGTAGCTGCAAACACATTGTCAATAGCAGTATGAGATATTAGTTATGGAGGTCCGCCTAATTTCTTGTCTGCCAGAATGACCCCACATTATTTTTTTTTGAAAACCCAAATATTTCTTTTCACATTTTTTTCAGAATAATGGATAATTCGTAGTTCTATACATATAATATCAAAGCATAATGCATGTAACATTCAGAAATAAGTTATAGCTTTCACATGAGAATTCCTCGGAAATATAGGCAATGATAGCATGAATTCAGTGTGCATTCCTAAGAAATGTTATTAATTCAATGTCAATGTTTTCTATATAAGTCACAACTGTTATTTAGTGAAAGAAATTTTTTTTGTCAGTCATCAAATGTCCAACCCAAGCTAAGAAAATACGTCCTTCTCTCGCTTGTCTCTCTACTCATTAAGTTCTTCTGCGACTGAAACTTTTGTCACTTTTCAGGTCAAATGATCAGTTTTGATTTATTGAACTTCGTGCTTATTGGACAGTGGTTACAGTTTATTTTTCCTCAAGCTTAAGGAACATTGGACAGTTTTCCTTTCTCCAGCTAGCGATATTGTTAACGAATGCTAGCTTGTACTGATTGTTTATTGTTTTCTAACTTTTTCAGAAGCTGGACAACGATTGACTGGCCGGAGAAGAAACAAAAAGTTATTCCTCTCTTGGGGAAAGAGTTAACATTTCTCAAATTGGAAAACCAAATAATATGGATTCATCTACATTGATGAGTTTAAGAAAACAGCTCATACACACTGCTATTTATTCCCTTATTGCTTTTTATTATTTATGCATTTTGAAAATTCAGTTTTTATTAATGTGAACATTCCAAATATCAGTTGTTTATCAGCAAATTGTTGAATATAAATAAAGCTATCATGACTTTGTGTTTTATTCTGTTATTTGTCATCCTGACGGTTTTACCATTGTGCAATGGTAGGTTGAAACCTACAATAAACGAAAACATGGAAACCAGTTTGAAACCTACAATAAACGAAAAAACGGAAACCAGGTTGAAACCTACAATAAACGAAAACACGGAAACCAGCTGGATCTGGCTTGGAGGAGTGGGTAATGAAACGCACTGGAGACCAGCCGGAAATGGTGCAAAATTCAGTTTCAGTTTTCGTGGAAACCACAATGAAACTACAGGAAACTACATGGAAACCAAATGGAAATGGTGGTTTCCATGTCGTTTCTTCTCAGTTTCAGTGTTCCGGAAACCAACTTATTTTTGTAGTGCTTGATGCCAATAAATACCCGTCTCAAGGAATTCATATGCAAGCCCCTATACATATTCATAAACGAACACGCTTACACATCACACACTAAAACGTACATGTATTCAATGCAACGTTTTAAAGCTTTACTTGCATGAGATAAAGGAGAAACTATTTCAAACTTGGTGATGATTATTTATTTCGGCACATAACGTTACAGGCCACACCGCGGGTAACATATTCTTGGGTACGAGTTTAGCATGGTGGTATTACTGCTTTCATAAGTGAGCCAAGTGCCCCGTCAGTCTTCATGGTTCTTGTGTGCTTACTGGCTGGAGGGGATGCCACTTCATCGAGGGTTGCCTTGTCCGTGTCAGACGTCACCATCACCACATACACCTCAGCCTTCGCGTGCAAGTCAGCAATGTTTTTTGAAACATCTCCTCCTTTACTGGTTTTACCGTCGGTGAAGATCACTACAAAGTTCTTAGCATCATTCCGATCGCCGTTGGTCTCAGTAAAGATTTCTGAAGTAGCCAGTTTGATGGCATCACCTAGAAATGTGCCACCACCTGTTGCTCTCTGGGAACTGATGGCCGTTTGGACGCTTGTTTTCATATGTATTCAAATAGAACCCAACCTTTGCCGATGACGAAAACGTCATGAAAGCAACATGGTGACGCTCTTTACTTATATCAGTGCCATTTACGAAATTCTGGACGAAAGTTTTCATCTCCTCGTAATCCTTCTCCACTACTGACGTAGAAACATCTTCGATGATCAGGAGGTCAATAGGACCAAGGTCACATTCTGCAACAAACAGTTTACCTCTTAAACAACAAACAGTCATTACACGACATAAAAATTGTTTTCAAAGCTCCCGGAGGCTCTTCGTACTCAATGGACATTCCATTGTAACAATTATGACACAAGATATAACTTAGAACATCTTATTTGATTCTGTCTGAACGGACATTCAAATGCAATAATATCAATACAAAACACTACTTTTGAATAAATGGCATTCCGTCTGAAAAGAGGGATTTCAGCAATTCTAGTTATTGATATTGGCATGGATATTACCGAAACAATAGGTTCCATCGTAGAATGAAGAGAATATTCCGTACGCCATTGTGTTTCCACACTTCCTGGTCATTAACATTTGGGGGCTTTCGCAAGTCGTGTAGTCAAAGGCTACGCATATGATTTCCATTTGTACCACCTTCCCTGCAATGACAATGAGTGAGTGAGTTAAAATTTAAAGTCACTTTGGCAATATTTCAGCCATATCGTGACTAGAACAGTTAATACTTTAGACTTCTAATTTATAAAAATCCGTCATCAAAGGACAGTAAAACAACTAGGATATCACAGTAAGAGATTTAAAACTATGCAATGACAATGAGCTATAGTCTAGGAATGTATATTTTATTATGTAAACGTTTGTCATGAAATAAAGCTACTATTCTCAACATCAGACACTGTGTCAATGACAGCTATTTTACTAACCATGTAAAGTAATATTACTACCTATCAAGTATTACTTCATAGTATTCTTCAAAAAGCTATGACGATTACTTGCCGATAGCGGTAACCGTAGTTTACGGTGTGCCATAACGTAGTGGTATACACCAGATATGGTTATGAGTTACGTCCCTTATGTCCATTGCCGAATGGCTCTGGTTGTACAAACCTAAGCTCCAAATGGGCCATCCGGAACCACACTGACTGTGCTCTAGTGGACGATTGGGCATGGTCATTCCTTCGGGTACGGTATGCCATCCCCTTGTAAGACTGTTGTCAGTATACCCTTGATCATTCGGCTTGTTAGGTTGTCGCGTTTCCATAGATGGTAAAGGCACTGAGTTACTGCAAGGATCTTAAATGAAAATGTATGCATTAGTTGGTAGGGATGCCACGATACATCGATACTGAGACGATACAATTATCGATACATTCAAAACTGTATCGGTATTTAGTTTTGAAAGCATCGGTTAAAATATGTTTATGTATCGTTTACATTTTGCAATTGTATCATGTTTTTTGATGTTGTGAGAGTTATAAAGGATTACATTTTTCATGCGCAAAGATGGGAAATTAGAACTTTTTAATCTCTCAGAATAAAAAATGTTTATCTTTTCATGGACAATTATAAAATATGAAATATTAATGTTCAAAATGTAACTAAATTTACTCAATAATGCCACGGAAATAGGTATCGTGATAGGTATCAAACTGTGACATGGGTATCGTCGAAATATTCCTTGGTATACTGAGGGAATCAAATAAATGAATACGTTTAAAGTTTTATATTGTACCAGTGATGAAAATATGAATAGGAGCGTTGCGATGAATTCATGTTCTGTTGTTTGTTTCCCATTGTTTACACACTGTCACTCCTCATTTCTCTGAGAACATATAATGCATTTCTCTCAAAAATACTATCAACCATTGGGGAAGCTACCATATAATTTATCCCAACAATACTTACGTGTTAAGATTACAATTAAACAGTTCGAATGAATTAATGCAACGTTGCATTGAATCGACTGTACAGGCCGAACATTATTTCAAGCGAACCCTTTAGAGTTATGTCCCTTGGAGCGCTCTTTACGAATATCCTACGCACAACTTGTGATTGAAACCAGTTTGGCAAACACCGACAACACAGTGTGCGACAGTTTTCGATGTAGGAAACAATCGTTTACATTCCACATGAGGCAAGTATTATCGGTTTGGAAGCTATTCGCCTCGGAGTAGCAATTATCGATTTCAGGTAAGTCGTAAGGGATAATAAGTCTTTTATGCATCAATCGGAAGCTAAAATGAGTGCATATCCCCCAATATATATATTTATAGGCAAAACTGATGTCGAAAATGTGTGACATTGTGCCTTTAACATCACATACCTCCTTGACACGTCGGCCCCGAATGTCCACTTGTGCAATTACAGGTGAAGCCGAATCCCTCGTTAGTGCAGTTGCCTTCATTTTGACAGGGATTCATGTTACAAGGATTGGGTGCTGAAACAAACATGCAATGCATTGTTAAATAACAACGGTTTTTTTTATGGTTGTGGCGAGAAACCCCGTCAATTATTCCTGTAAATTGTGTTGTGTATGCAGTAGGAAAGCTTGTAAAGTCACAACATGTGGTTACATTTAAGTCATACCAAAAACATGCCTTCCGGATGCAGAAACGAAACGCGAATCTCGGTTGCTAATACAAGTTCAACTTAAACGTGGGACGCGAAATGCGAAATATGAATTCCAAAACACCACAAATTTTTTAACCGTTTTGTGGATAATACCCCAAAATACCATTTTATGCCACCGATTTCAGGTTTTGTAAAAGGTGAAAAGCTTGAGAACTTTTTTAATTTAGAATGGAACAATAAACTGATGTTTTCTTAGATCAAAGGATACACATAGCCCATATCAAATTTCGTCATAACCAAACATACACTGGTGCCAAAAGTGAAGTTGACGAACCATACGCATCACGTTTTCAGTAGGCGATTATTCTAAGATAAAGGGACATACCTTTGTTAAAGATCTTCCAAACGCAAGGAATGTTTTAGTCAGTACACTACTTTCGAATTTACTAAAATCATATTAATTTGAAGTCACGTTAGACTTGTCGACGAACGTAAGGGGACATAACTCACAGCGGCAAATCAATGAATAATGATGCCCTCCACATTCTGCATTCGAGGTACGCGTTCGGTTTGTTTCATGCTTGTTCAGCTGACGATGAATGTGTCTCATTTTGGGGAGTGGATGGGTGTTAGCTCAGTAATAATCAACTCACTGTATAGGATCTGACCATGTATATAAGTTGAAGTGAAATACAGATACATTTGTCTTTTACATTCTTACACAGATCTTGAAAACTGGTTTGAAATTCAAGACGGAACGGCAGAACTAAAAGACTCATTCAAATCATTCTATTCCTGAACCTTTTCAGTGACGTTCGGCTTTCAGTCACAAAAGCTCAGCTGTATGAAGTATTTCCGTCGTCTAATTTATTTCATACTGACCATTTAGTTAACGTTCATATGGAATTTGAATAAAAGAAAATATCTGAATAACTTTCTAAATGTGAACGTCGATTATGTAACAAGGAATTTTCCACATCTCACCATGGAGAATAAACGTTTAAGTTAATATGTGAAGACAACAAATATGAAAGTCCCCATAATCAAAACAAGGTGGCAGAGTGGGTTAGATCCCTGAATTTGACTGCTGGCAAGTTAGTGTCTGAATCTATGAGTGTGGGTTCGAATCTCGGGTGGGACCCAGGTCCTTGATTGGCTGCTCCATGAAACGACGTATGGTCGGATTACGGCAGACAACTTTCCTGTTTCTAATTTGTTGATACGTTATTCGTGCTTCAGTCGAACTCACTTAAGTTATGTTTTTACAGGGTTAATACTTTGGTCGTAAGTATTTCACTACCAACATGATATGACGTTCGTGTGGAGGGAGAAACTTCGATTGAATAGTAAGCAGTTGTCCGGATGATGTCCCAAATGACCCTTGTGTAATGTATTGATCCGCTACTGTGATCATGAGAGTAGACATGAGAGTAACGTGAGAAACGTTTTTGAAACAACTCGTTGTTAGTGAGTGAGTGAGTGAGTGAGTGAGCGAGTGAGTGAGTTAAAATTTATCGTCACATCGGCAATATTTCAGCCATATCGTGACGAGAACATATAATTGTTATGCATAGTAATTTTATAAAACCTGTCAACGAAGGACAGTAAAATAACTAGCTTATCACAGATATGAATTTAAAACTAGTAATTAAATTTAAAACATCTTAACCATACATGGCAAGACAATATAAAAAACAGGTTATAGATCACCAACAACTGAAAGTAGATCACCATACTAGGGACCATGAAGACTTACAGTACATTTGTTTCCTGCATGGAGCCTAGCTGGAGTTACATCATCCCTTCAGCTAATAGCAATTATAGGTAATCTAGTCACAAACTAAACGAACATATACTGCGATTAAAATAGTAGTAGATTTAAATTTACTTTGAATGTTTTGGGACTTACGTACCCTCTCAGGAGGACAATACTTTTACAATACTTTATCCCCCCTTTGAGGGTACAGCCACTGACAATCTAAGTTATTAATCTAAGCTACCAATCACTCAAATACAACTATCTAGAGAAAATATTAATAAAAAAATCATCAATTAAATCGATTTCTTTTAAAACCCAAGAATTAAATGTAAATGAACAGTGGTAAAAAGATCCTTTACTGTTTTCACATTGAAAGCTTTATCCCTTATGATGGACTCGTTGTAAGGGTATTTGGTGGATACTCATATGGTAAACTTTGTATAATTGTTTGAGATTTGTTCTCATTGATGTCATGCAGTATAACAATGATGAAAAAAACCCATTACCGAAGCAGAAAGCACTCCCAACAACATCCGTTTTCAGCTTATATACTTCTGTATGTCCCCAACACACGTTTGTTTCTATCTCCATTTCCTTGAAACAAGTGCTTGTCTTGTTTTGAATGCATACTACAGAAGTTTTGTCTTTCTTTTCTGAAAACAAAAATATACAGTTATGTATGAATGTGCAGTTGTGGTATTCAGTGTTGCAATCAGGTTATCAGCGACCATACAAAATGGAGTTCTAAAGGTATTGAAATTTACTTGCGTTAAAAGAACAATAAAATTATCATTAAATTTGATTCAAACATGTTCCGTCAATAAATATGTGTACCACGACGAATAACGTGTGTGTGGCTGCTTTCATGTTTATGCTGTTATCATTCCTATGTTCCTGTTCACATAGTCCATTATTTAGTTTTACGGACCACAAAGTGTTATTGGTTACCTTTCCTCCAGATCGGGTATCGTCCACCACAATTGCCAACACCAGGTGGGTAGCCCAAAAGAGTTCCTTTGTCACTTGCAATGTATTTGTATTTTGGACTAAGTTGAACGTCATCTAAATCCATGCCAGTCATAAATTTGGGCCAGCGTCTTTGAAGGTCATCAATATTTCTGGTATATTTACAGGGTGCTGGAATGAATCGTTGGTTTGAAGTTGTGAAAAAACATTCTTTCAGTTTTTGCATAAAACAACGAGTCTTTTATATTTTTCGATACATATATATGAAACGTCAACACAAATAAATAAGCAGTCTCGGGTATCTGACAAACGAGGTGTAAGAGAAATGGCGGCATGAAATGAGCACTGCAAATCGGAGGTGACACCGGGTATTTCCTGCTCTACCAGTAGCGGGCGGTGGGGTAGCCTAGTGGTTAAAGCGTCCGCTCATCATGCCGAAGACCCGGGTTCGATTCCCCACTTCGGCACAATAGGTGAAGTCCATTTCTGGTGTCCCCCGTCGTGACAGTGCTGGAATATTGCAGCGTAAAATCATACTGACTTACTCACTCTACCAAATGCACCCGCCACTAACCTCAGCACATCCCCACTGTTTCAGGCCATTTTAAAAGTGAGTTGGTTTGAGGAGCATAAATGACAATTTATTAAGCTACTGGGGGAGAAAAGCCTATGGTGACACGTGTCCAATACGCTCACTAATGCCTTAAACCTCACGGGTGAAGGTATGCCGACAAGCTAAGAATCCCAACAAGGCAATAGTCAAAGGGGTTTAATCGACTAAACCACTCGATTCGATTGTCTACACATGAACATCACAGGGATATACTACTCCAAGGAAAACCTACCATTTGCGCCGAAAGCGAGCACCGGCACTACAACCAAAAGGATAACTCCGATCATTTCCTGCAACAGACCAAAAACATTTATTTGGATTCAAAACACACATGTATTATTACTTAAGACTTTCGTATAATAGCGTTCAAACAGACGCTAATTTATCATCAGTAATTATCAGTATATATCAATTTAGTGTTAGCAATTATATGATAATTTTTCTTAAGTTAGATTTGTTTGTTTACTGACGTATGCATGACTTAAGGTTTCCGACAGTCCCACTGTATCACCGCAGCTCCAGACTTCGGCGTCTTCAATTCACAGTTGGTAATGCTCTTTCTGGGAAGAGTTCCAGATCCTCATCCGACTCTTGCCCGAAATTTGTAAACTTGTTTTATCAGGTTACAATTTTCAAGGTTTAAGTAAAGCCTTCAAAACGTCATGGTGGACATTTCAAAATATAAGGTATCAGTGTAGGAAAATACGTCTGATGTATTTCACTGTTTAGTCTTGAACTGTGTGTTCCTGCGTTTGTCGTTTTACCTGTATGTGTGTTCCCGTGTTTCTCCTGGTGATCATCTGAATCTCTGCTGGCACGTGGTTTCACAATATAGCAGACTCCTTGTATCAACGCTCTATCTGAGCTTGAATCAAGAAAACCATATGCTTTTGGATATGTTAAGTACGAAAACACTACATGTTTATATTGGTAACAATTTACTTACAATCAGAGATGAATACAGAAAAAGCGTGTAGATCAACAATGCCGGAAAGTATTGTCACTAGGACTATTGTTGCAAGCTGACCACGACACCAATTACAAATGTCAGTACCTGTAGGAGCCATCTTTACATGGATACCATCTCCCAGTCTCCTTCACATACTGGCAATAAGGAGTCGAAATCCCAGTTTAAGATTCCTCTGCGAATCCTCTTTGAGTGTCAGATATTGATGTTAATGATGACAAGCTCAAATTGTCGTGCTAGATAATCATGAAGTTCATATTGGGGCTTCCTGCAGACCATGATAACGTTTCTATGGCTTTGTTATGCAAATGTGGGGCGGTGGGGTAGCCTGGTTGTTAAAGCGTACGTTCATCAGACCGAAGACCCGGATTCGATTCTCCACATGGGTACAATGTGTGAGGCCCTTTTCTGGTGTCCTCCACCGTGATATTGCTGACATATTGCTTAAAGCGGCGTAGAACTAAACTCACTCACTCACTTCTGCAAATGGACGATGATGGTTGGTGAACGGTGATGTCCAGCGTTGTCATCCATTAATATCAGACGACTTGCAAGTGTTTGGCTATCAAAATTAGGCACGACGGCTGCATCCAGTTCTTCCTGTTGGCCAATGTGTGTTCCTGGTACTGTAATGAGATCAGTCTTGCAGTCATACCCAAACCGGTACTGATACACCACCAATGGGTCCACCTGCATGGGTCATCTCCCAGTGGTAACGTGCAGGATACAGCGACCTCCATCAGACCAATGACCCCCTTCACCATGTGCTCAAGTTGCATTTTTCTCGGGGCATGCACCACCCTAGACGTTAATGCCTATGCCAGTCTGTGAGTAAGAGACGTCTGATCGGACGATGTGCCTCCAGACCAGTGGCCTGCGGGCTCCTTCTGATGGTGCTAGTGGAGAGTCCCTCTTGCCAGTGACGGCGCAAACTGGGAATGGCTTATGGGACTGTGTTCTTCCAGATAAAATAGGACTCGGTCATCATGGCCATCGGTCTTCCTCGGTCTTGGACAATCCTTTAATTTACTTCAACCTTGTGGTTTATGTTCAAGTTGGCAGCGACGTTGCCACAAGACAGTCTTTGTACTGCAACTATGCAGTACGATGGTGCAGGAGACCTATTGTAATCGTTCGTGTTTTATTATTATTATTATTATTATTATTATTATTTATTCTTCCGCCGTATTTTGTAACTGAGCTACAGAGAGCACCGCTGGACAGAATGCCTTGACAAAAATCACCCAGATGCCCACCGAGGGGTACATATCGCGCTTTAAAATCTGTAGGCTGTAGGACCAATAGCAAAGGGCAGATAATTCAAAATTAATTCAAAAATTTCAATTTCAAATGCAAATTTCTCCAAAACTAATGCTCCAATGTGTGCCAAAGTTCTGGAGCAGATGCGCAATCAAAATGCCTACAATTTCGCCTGGACGGCTCAAGTCGCTAAAATGCACCGTTTGGCCGCTATTTTGGATTGAAGTTTTTGGTGATGTTTTTCAGCAAAATGCTGACTACTTTCCTCCCAAAATGTGCTGCACTGAAACTTCAAGAGCTACGGCTTTCAAACTTTGCATACTTTGTGTCTATGCACCTTACTACACAGTAGCATCGTCAAATGTGGCTATGTGTATTTGATGGCCGCCATGTTTGACGCTACTTCTGGGCAAAAGTTGTCTTCAAAAACTTTCACGGGCTTCTTTGCCATTTTGTGCCAAACTAAACTTAGCACATACAACACTTTAAACGCTTGTTCTGAAGTGGCCTTTGGTTGTTGAACATTTTCTGTTCTTGGTCCTATGTCAAAAGTCACGTGAAGCGCTACGGCGTTCAACATTATCCGTGTGAATACAACGTATGGGAGCTAAAAGGAAAAAATACTATTTGAGACGAACCCCAAACGAAAGAAAAAGAGTGCCAAACAAACTGACCCACACCTCCAGGCACACCACGCCAAACATTACGCAAAGAGGCTTCCAACAACGTGCCAGTGATCATAAATAATACTTACAGTAAATACCCCAAAGTTTGGACAGATTTAACGAAATAGGGACTTCTTTATATCACCGACGGCCCAGGGATACATTGCCGAATGTGTCATAAGTTTCATCGACATTTACAGCACGGCAGATTACCCGTGCAAAGCATGCGACGGTCTGAAGGAAGGCGCAAGGACGATATCTCCTATATAGAGACTACCACTGCAAAGCGTGGTCCACGTGCAGATATGGCAGACGAAGTGAATTTCAACGAGAAATGTAATTAACAATGACGAGGAGCTGTCAAATCTGAACTGGAACTTCAGCGGGTTGAAACACAAGCTGGACGATACTGAATAAGAAATAATTTGTCTAAGCACGCTATCTTTGGCTTATTGGAGATCTGGAATAGCGCTACACAAGATTAAAATACAGTGCAGTAGCGGCGTTATATCTTCATTGTAATTCAATCTTTTGTAAGGGGTATGACTTTAGACAGCTTTTAAAGATTGTCAATGAATGAGCGTTATTGGTCATGGTAAAAGTTGTAGCTGTGGTCTAAGGGGGGTAACCCTGGTTTGGCTGAAGGAAACGCTAGTAAAATCGTACACCACCACCAACGCGCCGACTTTGCAATACCCAAAGAGTAATGGGCTTTTGGTACCATTTGTGATTTCTGCAGTTTGCATATATTTCAAGCGTTCATAGGTGACCTGTATCGAATTGTTACGTGTATTTCCAGTATATATACCTGCTCTCGATTCACAAATTCGGTTGCAACAGCCCGAGTGTAACAGTGTGGTGGAGACTGATACAAACTACTCAAGTACCTTAATTGCTGTGCAATCACAAGTTCACTTGCGTCAGCGTGAGAGAGTGAGTGAGTGAGTTAAGTTCTACGCCGCACCCAGCAATATTCAAGCTTTATGGCGGGTACTTTATACCACCGATGGCCCAGGGATATATTACGGAATGTGCCATAAGTTTCTCCCACATATACGGCACGGCAGATTACCCGTGCAAAGCATGCGACAGTCTGAAGGAAGGCGCAAGGACGATATCTCCTATAAAGAGACTACCACTGCAAAGCGTGGTCCACGTGCAGATATGGGAGACGATGTCAATTTCAATTGACAATGACGTGAGCTGTCCAGCGTGAGCGGGTTAAACACAAGCTAAACGATACTGAAGTATCAAATAGTATGTCTAAGTGTATTTTCAAAGACAACAGAGGGACAAGTGAAATTCTATTTTCCTCACTGTATAGTTGCTATCTTTATTGGTTCTCTATAGAGCACAATGAAAATTTGCAGTATGTATCTCAATCGTTTGCTGATCATTTTCTGTTCATGATGAGAACATAAACATGTGATTCTTTCCGTCGAATGGCACAGGTGTTATGTGCAAAACCCCAGAGCGTTACACAAAATTAAGTACAGTGCAGTAGAGGTGTTATATCTTCATTGAAATTCAGTCTTTGTAAGGGGTATGTCTTTAGGCAGCTTTTAAAGATTGTCAATGAATGAGCGTTCCGGGTCAGGGTAAAAGTTCTAGCTGTGGTCTAAGGGGGGTAACTCTGGTTTAGCTGAAGTAAGCGCTAGTAAAATCGGCTCCGGTTTTGCAATGCCCGAAGAGTAATACGCTTCTGCTAACAATTCGGTGCTGTTTGAATGGATTTTAAAACTTCATAGGTGACCTGTATCGCGGTGTTACGTGTATTTCCAGTATATATATCTGCTCTCGATTCACAAATTCAGTTGCAACAGCCCGAGTGTAACAGTGTAATGGATACTGATAAAAACTACTGAAGTACCTTAACTGCTGTGTAATCACAAGTTCACTTGCGTGAGCGTGAGTGTGTGACTGACTGATTGAGTTTAGTTTTACGCCGCAGTCAGCAATATTCAAGCTATATGGCAGTACTTTACATCACCGACGGCCCAGGGATACATTGCCGAATGTTTCAAAGAGTTTCTCACACATTTACGACACACGGCACATTACCCGTGCAAAACATGCGACAGTCTGAAGAAAAGCGCGAGGACGATTATAGCCGCTCCATCAACCGCGCTGTTTGCAATTGATTCCACACAAACGCAGACAAGTTGTGCACGTTTATTCACCGTGTCAGCATGGATAGCACTTGAAAAGTAATAGGTAAGTATGCAGTCATAACATCTACATCTATATCTACATATCAACATGTGCATGGGATACCTTGGCGACTCTTTGTCGGCTTAATTTCCCCCTCATGATATGTCCTATAAAGAGACTACCACTGCAAAGCGTGGTTCACGTGCAGATATGGGAGCCGAGAGAAGTGTGTATGGTTGCGAAAGCTATGTAAATGTGCAAATGCCGCGCTCCTATCGATCTGCCCTTTCCAAGTTTAGATCCGGTTCTGCACCTCTAAAGTTGGAAACAGGCAGATATTCAAATATGCATGTAAATGAAGAGTGTGTTTTCAATGTAGTGATAAGATTTAAGTCGAACGTCAGGTACTGTTGGCATGTCCGTTGTACGATGATCTACGTGAAAGTTTATATGGCCATATGTGGTTCAGCTATCCCAACTTCCTAGATTTATGTTATAATGAAGAAATGATTTTACTATTTAAAGAACATGTTTATTTTACAGCCAAAACCTGCGTTCTTCAAAGAAGAAAACTTATTTTATGCGGCTAAATCCACAGTGTACCTTTTATCATATATGCCATTTCTATGTAATAGTCTCTCATAACCCCTTAATTGTGGCTCATTTTATGTATATGTCTGTATATATCTGTACTTTTACATGAGGTGAGACTTAAGTAAAATATTTGTCTGTCTTCTCAGGACGTGGACAGACGGTTTTCCTTTGATGTGGTCTGTTTTTAAGCAAGGGATTAACTGGTCGGGAAGTGTTAAAATCTTAACTGTTACCGGAATTGTGAAGGTTTCGTGAGTCTGTTCACTCTGGTAGTTCACTCTGGTAAGCGTGGTTAGCATGTGACTATGATAGGTGAGTGAGTTCACTCAGAAATCGCTTGCAGTGTTGACTGATTTCATAAAATGTGTTCACTCCGATAAGTGTACACGCTAGGTGAGTAATAATCACTGTCAGGAAATTGTTGCTACAGTTAGATTACAAATTACTTCTGACATTTCGAGGCGGAAGATATTTCTGCGTGAATTGACACACATACAGAATCCTGAAGAGAAGAAGAAATGACTGGTGTTCGTGGCATCAAGTGTTGTAAATCAACTGTATCTACAGGTAACGACATCCTCACACCCCGCTGATCCAAATGAAACTGAGATTTGTCGATGTTTAATAACCGTGGGAACATTAGCGTCATTGCCGACACAGTGTATTATAATTTTATTAAAACTGTAAATAAACCCTTGTTTCGTTTCCTTATAATTACGCAGTCTAGTATTGCCTGAAGTCTTGCAATCACAAACTCTGTCTATTGTCTGGCGTTAATTATGTTAGTAACCCAAAGTGGACACATTTTTCTAGACTTTGTTTTTACACGACTTAGGATGTCCACGTCCCGAGAATACCCCTACTGGAGTACCTTAGTTGCTGTAAAACCACATGTTCACTTGTGTCAGCGTGAGAGGAACAGCTTTATTGATATTGATAAACGCTACAGAAATACGTGCTTCGTGTCGACATGTCTTTTTCGTTGCTGTTGATATTTAGATGGAAATGGTGTCTACCAACAGTGCAGAAAAAATCCGCACTAAACTCGCCAGGTACCTCTATCAGTAGCAATGCACCATAATAAAGAGCATGAAAATGTCATTCTTTCGGTAAAATGACACATGAGTTGTGTTTACTGACTGTTAAATGTGAATCACGACTTGTCAGCTACATGTGACGTACATTTAGATTCACATAATGTCAGTCACAGTGAACCTTTCAAAGTATTTAGTTGAGGCCACAAAATTTTCTGTTTCTTTGACCGTTTGAACAAAGGGTTCTTCTGTTTTGATATTCATGATACCTAAGTGATATTATTTAAAGTATGAAAATAGGTTTTGTGATGAGTTTATCGAAACTTAATGACCTCCCAGTACTTCCAGTCGAAGAGCATTCGACTAGCAATGATGTGATTCATATTAACTAATACTATTACTACATTCATGAGATATGTGAGAGATGCAAAAGACTCGAAAGAAGTAAAGCCAAGGAGCCCTACATCGCTGCTCGCAGCTATATTTCTATAGAATGCGTTACCAACAATAATTTCATTCAACGATTCAAAGGAAAAGGATGGAGATAACCAACTGTAACTCACAACTAACCCTAGAGATCGAGGAAGCACCAGAGATCAGTGAAGTGATATTTAGGATTTCTAAAAATATTACTATTATTGTGTGGCAAACAAATTAGAAATGTGAAAATATGAAAGATTTGAAACAGTGAGTGAGTGAGTTAATATTTAACGTCACATCGACAATATTTCGGCCATACCGTAAAGAGAATAATCAAACTATTACACTTTATAAATCCGTGAACCGGGACAACATGCTGAGGAGAATTTAGTAATAAGTAGATTGTCTGAACAACAGTTGCAGCTTTCTGAAGTGTGCAGCTTGACGTCTGATACTTCATCTCAGTCATTCTATCAGTACATGAGTGTTTGCTTCAGGTAGGCTTGTTGCGTGCTACATCGCCATATTCAAGTTTCATATAATGGAATTACAGTGACATATATTGATGCTCTGTTTTAATGTTAAACTGTACTGTTCCTGAAAGACAAGGAACTTTCGCGACCTGTAAACGTTTAGCTGGAAGTAAGCCCAAAGCAACAATTGCTAATGATTCAAAGAATGAGTTAATTGGATATGCTACCGTAAAACCTATGAATGTATTCAAGTGGTGTCTTGGATTCGAACAAACAGTCGAGCACAGCAGACTATGGCATCCTAATCATATTGTGATCACTAAAGTTTATAAACCTTGGTCCCAAACTCAAACACAATAATGTGTTTTCTCTAGTGTTTTGTTAGACTTAAGGAAACAGATTTGGTATCGTCATACTAATAATTGTACTCAGGTGGAAGCTTGCATTCGAACATGCAGTTTTAACACAGCGACCCGTTCTCTAGCTACCTTCAACAATGCTCTGATCACAAATCTTTAAAACCTGGCCCCAAACTCTGTGAAGTTACTTGGTATGTTAATAAGCATCCTTCACGTCTTTTTGCTGTTTTGGGCAACATTTGCAAAGCCAGCACCATGATCGAAAACAGAAAACTATAGACTTGCACAGCTTAGTCATGTGTATCATACATTTTCCTGTCAAAACCATTCATGAAATATAATAACGAGAAAACTTACCTAGTCCAGACTTGTGAGATTGCTGTGACTTGTCCAAGCTGCCCATCCTCTTTCGCGAGTTTACTTATATACCTTTGGTTAAATATTGACAACGAGATGAAGTTTCAGAGGCGGAGGATAGACAGTGATAAATGTGTTAACTGGGACTCTATTATTATTGGAACATACACTTGAGACCCCAATAGTCGTGATACTTGTCAACTCACTTATTAACTGTGTAAAATTTATAATGGTCATATCGTCATCATGTCTCACTGTCCATTGATCCAATAGTCAGTTTCGGCAATAACGCCCTTATGTTTCTGACAGCCTCCTTGAAAATCATGATATGTGGTCTGTTATTCTGCTGTCGTCTGCTGGAAATGTCAATACTTATTTTGAAGAGATACGTTTAATTTAGTCACACACCATTGCCAAACAGCTGATTCACATCTCATGCGTTCATTGAAGGGCATTTAGAAGTGATGAGCAAGAGTCAAAGATGTCTCTGGACATCAACTTCTTCAGGTGAGTGATACTGGATGGGCACGTATGTCTTCCACTCTGGGAGCAATGTAACAATAGATAATAACCTAAACCATGGACAGTTCATATAACAAAGTAAGTTGGTTACTGAAAAGCAAGGTAAATTGTATAGACCAGGTAAAAATCGCATGTAACATGCACGTGTAACGGGTGTTCTTATGGCTGCATCTGATGTTTACGGTGGGACGGCTGTGCACACGCTGCCTGCCTTGTCAATTTGACACTATTTTGTTTGAATCCTATATATCTGTTTGGAGTGAGTGAGTGAGTGAGTTTAAGTCACATCGGCAATTTTTCAGCCATATCGTGACCTAAAAAAATTTAATTCTGTATTAAATTTAGGTAAATTATAAAAAGCCTGTCAACGAAATACAGTAAAACAACTAGAATACCACAGTTATGAATACATATCTAGTATGTAAATCTAAAATATTTTAGTTACAGAAGACAACACAATATAAAAACAGGCCATAGATTGCCAACAGCTGAAGGTAGATCACCATACTATGGACCATAGGGACTTCAGTACATAGGCCTCCTGCATGGTTCCTAGCTGGATTTACACCATCCCTTCAGCCGTCAGCAAGTTTAAAGACAACTTTGCCATAAAATATAATAACATATATTCTACAGTTTAAAATATTGGTATGTTTAAATGTTCTTTGAATGATTTTGGACTAATATATGTGCCCCCACGGCAGGACAATAATTGTACAATACTTCAACCCCCAGTGAGGATACAGTCACTCACAATCTCAGCTGTTCAATTGAACTACCAATTTTAAAACATTTATCTTCTTACAAATCATATAGTTCAAAATTTATGTAACAATTCTAATTCTTTCAGAAATGCAAGTAGTAAATGATAATTGACGGTATAAAGATCTGTTACTGTCTATATGATGTATCTTACACTAACCATACTATATATACTGAGGGAAAGAAATTAGGGAACACCATTTCACGGTTGTGTTCCTTTATTTACCTCAGATTTCGCTTCACGGCGATATTCAAGGGTAGTTATGAAAACTTGCAAATATTAAACGAACACTTGAATGTTCCCGTGTTCCTGTATTTGTTTCTCTCAGTATATATGTACGTTAAAGGATCTAACAAAACGCACACTCGAGTTTGCACTTGGGCGAGAACAGAAAAACCGAAGTACAAACGAATAGGCAATATCACGAACTCTACTTTTCTCTAATTGAGTCGTGAACATTTTCAACGTAGGTCTAGGACCTATCGGGATACTTTTACATAGATGTGCAGCATTTCATTTTGTTTAAAATAATTTTTCCTTAACCATGTTATGGTATTGATACGTTTAATCCAGTGGCAAAATCGACCCGTTTTTATGTTAATAAAGTTAAAGCACTAGTATTTCAAAAATGACTATAACATTCTACCGGCTCGGGCAACACTGCTACAAAGAGGCGTACATTAATAGTTACACGGTGTTTTGAAAGGGTGTACGGGAGTGTCAGTCTTACAGTCCCGTACACCCTTTCAAAAAACACCGCGTGAAGAATATATTACCCTCAAGGTCTTTTGTTTAGTTTATCTTTAAACAACAACATTCAATCTTCGGCAGAATGAGACGCAAAACGTTTCACCATGATTTTTTCCTGAACGGCCATAAAGGGAGATAACTCGGGATGGCTTAGTTTATTATAAAAAAATATCGAATTTGAGTTTTGTTAAACGACAAGTGAAACACAGAAACATTTTCTTTTTTGGATATATTTATTGATACAAACAAATAAGAAATTTTGGTAACAATTTTATTATTCTGTTTATACTCATAATTGTATGTGACAACTCTAAAACTTCGAAGCGATTAACTCTTTGGCAGCCACATTCCATCTAAGGTCAGTTATTTGTACATCCTGCGTAGTGTGTCACATGACAGATTTGACGGGTGTACGGTTCGTACACCCTGGCAAATCCGAATACATGGTTTGGTATGCTTGGATATTGACCAATCAGAATTCGACAAATTTATCTGAAGGGTAATAACAGACCGTATTACCCTCGAGAGAAGCATACAACTTATTTTAGGCTGCAGGTACTAGCCCAGAAGCAGGTTCTGTAGCGTTAGCTCACTCAGATACCATGCCGCAGTTAAGCACGTATACCCCACTCAGACACATTATATTGACTCTGAGCCGACCAGTCCTTGTTGCCAAATCGGCGTCAGAATCTAATTAAATCATCGCCACATCCACACATTTACATTTCAACAAATGTCATACTTAAGTAGTTAACTACAAAATCAATGTATTCCTCGGAACGTTGCCTCATCGTTAAAGCCGAAGTCACATAGTAGACCCTTACAGGTATTGTGTTAACGTGTGTAATAATAAGCTACACACAGGTAGCCCTGAGGCAGAAGTTGTTGTGAACTGTTAACATAACAAGATAGCCATTTCAGTTGTACATGTAAGGCAAATGTCATCTCTTCCCTGAGTATAAGCTTGTAAGATAGTATGGGACGTTCTGTAAATGCTAAATAAAATATTGGAAATTCTGCGGGGATTCATTAAGATTATAATGAATATGTGAATGTGATCCCGGAATCCTTCATTTTTTCATTCCATATCCGGTCACACAGGTAGCCCTGAGGCAGAAGTTGTTGTGAACTGTTAACATAACAAGATAGCCATTTCAGTTGTACATGTATGGCAAATGTCATCTCTTCCCTGAGTATAAGCTTGTAAGATAGTATGGGACGTTCTGTAAATGCTAAATAAAATATTGGAAATTCTGCGGGGATTCATTAAGATTATAATGAATATGTGAATGTGATCCCGGAATCCTTCATTTTTTCATTCCATATCCGGTCGAACTTTTCGCTTTCAGCCACAGTGTACCAGTTTTTCCAGTCTCCTACTTCCCCTGAAACAAAGCGTGAGTGAGTGAGGGAGTGACTGAGTGAAGTGCTCGGAATCTTGAAATCATACACAATACCCATGCGGGTTCTTTCGAGATCGCAGGCCAAATGTAGCCATGAATGATCAATACAGCCAGCGAGTGCGTGGATGAGTGAGTGAGTGAGTTAATATTTAAAGTCACATCGACAATATTTCAGCCATATCGTGTCTAACAATACAATATAGAAATATTCCTTTTGAATGCCAACAATTGAAGGTAGATCACCATACCAGTGACCATGGGGATTTAATTACCTTCATGTAAAATACTCTAATTTCATTGGTCATTGACGCTTTAATAAGTGTCTGTGTCACCCTCCCAGGAGGGTGACAACTTGATAAAATAATACCCGCTGCCGCGGTAACCACCAATTTATCCGCCGAGAAGTTGTATCGCTAACAATCGTATGACGTCAAAATATGACGCATGCATGCGACTTTCACTGCCATAATTTAGGTATTTTATACACTGCATCTTAATAATAATTAACCACTTCTATATCAGTTTTAAGCTTGTCAGAAGATGGTTCAGTGATTTTGAAAATCCAGACGAGAGGCAGACGCCATTTTGTTTTAAATTACATGTCATACAGTCGGTAGCGAGCTTATCGATCTTCAAAATAAAACGAAAGATTTTGTACATTCAACATGGTGGTAAGCTAAATGAATTCCAATTCTGACTGGTAATAAAACAACAGCTGTAATAAAAAATGGGCACATCTCTTCTTTTTTTCCATCAGGAAGGGAACTATAATGAAATGAAATATAAGGCATTAAGATGCGGTCTAAACCCTGATATACAGGGTATAACACATAATGACATAGCACAGAAAATTTGACAACATGCTGATGCTACACAGCTATATCTAGAAGGATCTGAAACAAGCCTTAATGTTCCAATTGAAACACTGAATAAATTCTATCACATGTCAGGACCCAAAATGAACATAAACAAGTCGAAAGCTATCGGGATTTATTTCTAATGACATGTAGTAATATAACTTGAGCCAATGACCTATATCTTTTAGAATCCCACTGAATGCTTCTCTTAAAGACCCTTGGGTAATTAATACAAGAAAACGCCTTGAACATATTAATGGATCACTCGCTAGTTGGCAAAGAAGAAACCTGACTCTAATCAAAACAGCAATCAATTTCTACTCTAGTACATATCTTCTCTGCACTCCTAACCTGCCAAAACATTCATGGATGAACTCAATATTGCAGGCGTCACACTGTGCCGATTTTGACATAAGATGGAAACACGAAATTTGATAATGTGCAAATGTGCAAAGGATCGTAAAGCAATCGTGACATTCGTAAGGGCATCTTAAGCCATCGTTTGGCCGCCGGTAGAGTTTCTCCGTCTCCAGCTGCAACATCGGGAGAGCGGACAAAATCTTTGGCATGCCAAAAAAGTCAGGATACCCTGTGCGAAGGTTCATTTTCGTGATGCATACGTGTCTCCATCTTGCCCTTCGCACGGCCATCGAGATTGCTTCTTCTGAATTCGTGTCATCATCGTATTGCCTTCGTCTGTCCGTAGGTACCATCAGGCAATTTTCACCTTGCGAAGATAATACGTAGGGAACGAGATGCTCCCCGATTGCCATAAGAAGGCAACGCGACTGCGTACAGCCCTCGTGATACGTGCGTATAGCCATCGCATTGCATTATGATTCCATCTCGATGGGACCACGGTGTCGGTTGGCAGGGCTGAGTTTAAGTAGATCAAGTGTTTCCCAGCTGTAATGGTAACGTGGTGATATAAAAGGGCAACTCCCACGAGTCCTTCTTGAGCAACTTTATAGACCAGAGGCTTGTGTTCACTTCTCAGCATTTGTTAAAATTACTCCTAAGTATTTTCCTGAATCCACAGACCTCGGACAATAGCATATGAAGATGATACAACCAGAAAGAAGAAGGCAGCGGCCTTGCTGTTGATAATGCATCTCAGGGAGCATGATGAGCAGCTACTGCAGGCTCAGCACCTCCTCAATTTGTCATATTGCACTTTGCCATTTGTCACTTTGCTTTTATTTGTCATTCTAACCTTTGACTATGTACCTACACACACACACACCTCTACCTGGGGATGATGTTCCTGTGCCTTAATTTCCTAGCTAGGGACAATGCTTTTGGCATCAACAAGCGTTTGATGAACCTATTTTCTGTTCGGAATATGGAGCAACATGAGAGATTATTAATTATTGACTCCCAAGAGCCAGGGCCCCGTTCCTCAAAGCGACCGTAGAGCTACGCCAGTCGTAAGTCTATGTATGTATGGGGGTCTACGATCGTTTGGAGGAACGGGACCCAGACCTGTAGTTGAGAATGTCTTGGCATTCTGGCACACACTTCCGAGTTTTGCTCTGAACAGTGCACAAGACAACAGAAACATGCAGAAAGAACATCACAACCTGTTTCATACTTCACAACCTTATCAGAGAGATACCCTGCCACCCACAGTAACCTAATAGACGTCGAGGACCAAAACCATAAAGTGACCCCAGGCTCCTAGAGAAAGGACGAAGTGCTGGCTGATGTATACCATGAGAAGACCATGATTTCTGGCATCCAAGAAGGGAAACAGATCAGAAGACATCTGGGTCATTATTTTGCATCCAAGGCTGGCTCAGTACCACGGCAGGACAAGCTGATCTTGTTATTAAAGTGCCTGACACTATTCCCTCTGTACAGATATTATCCTGAGTGTAGTGACACTGATATTGTCTTTATTATGAAAAGACTTTGGTGACAATGTTGATATTACCAGAAAAGCGTACCGTGTTATATTTGCATATTGGATTGCAACCTGATCAGCAATATGTGAATTGAGCAATAAATATGTTTTTCAAACATTGCATGTCTATTTTTATCTGTGTTTCTCTTCATAGTAAAATATAACATATTTGAATTATAATTAAATGATGGGGAAACATTTTGATAATTTTAGTATCTTAAGTTTTCCAACTTGTAAATGTCACCAATAATTTGAAATGATAACTTGTTACTTTTCTGATAACATCAACATTTAAAACCCTCCCCTCTCGGGTGGTTTCAGACTGATCTCTGTCTTTTGAGACTTGTGTGTCCTCAGTTTCCTCCACTTTCCTCTTCTGACTTCTCCCTGTACTAGCCGGCTTCCTTCCTCTGACATGTTAAAGTTGAATTAAAGTTGAAATGAACTGACTTGTGATTCCAAAAATCTCCGAAAAACAATTGAAATCCCAACCATCACCGCAACTGTTTGATACCACTTGCCCTCGTGACCTAGTGTGATGCATCGCATAAGCATCGTATATTCAACACGATGTCGTGTTGCCATCGTTTAGCCATCATGTGGCCTTCGTGTAGACTTCAGAATGTTAACCCAATATTGGGTCTACCATTCGCTCAGCATTCGCATGGCGGCCGTGTGGCATGTCATTGACATCGTATTGCCTTCTGCCTGCATCGGACCTGCCTCGGATGTTGACTGGCTTTTGATCAAATTCGGGACCACGTTCGCGCGAAATTCGTGTGTTGGCATCTTTGTCATAAACGGACAGTGTGACACCAGCATAAGGAATAATAAAAATGAATAGATTAGAAGGTCAAATATCAGTAACACTTATGAGGATGGAGGCCTCAGAATGATTGGCATTGAATGTTTCATCAATGCTTAGAAATTGTCATAATTGAAATGTCACTTAAAGAAAACTTGATTTTGACAACATCTTTCCCTTAGGTCATTTGTACCTACTTGGTCCTAATGCTGTTGATTGCTTATCTGGCAATAAGAATCCGTATTGGAGAGATGTTTTATCGGCTTGGAGAATATTATACAAAAACCACATCTTTGACAGTGATGACTTAGTCAAAACCTTGGCTCAGAGACTTCAGTTAAATCATTTCTTTAAATCTTCACATATGATAAACAATTGATTTTGATTGCGGTCTACATTATGTCAGGGTATTTGTAATGAAAATGGATTTCTCAGTTTTGAAGTTCTAAAACAGAGGTACACAATAAGAAGAACCTTCTTAGATTATCAACATATGTTAAATAACATTCCAGTGAACTGGAGACAACGTTTAGGAAACAGAATTATCTGCTTAAATGAATTAAACATTAATAGTGTTTACCAAGATATGATCTCCAACGTTAGAGTATTGGAATACTGTCTTTCAGCATGATATAAGTTGGAATGATTTATTCAGATTTACAAAATTCCTTATCATGTTTGGGGGTGTGCCCAAACAATAAAATACTAAATCACACTATACTATCACACTGTATTAAACTTAACGTCCTCTCAGGAGGACAAACAAGTGAAAGAGATTTAACAGATTTTCTTTTTACAAGTCACTATCTTGCGAAAGGAAATAAACGTACCTTTTCTGTAATAACCAACGGTCCCCCTCTTTCCAAAACTTGATCATATCGTACTCCTCTTTCAGGTCCTTGTCTACTTGTCTCATCTTCTTAAAGGAACATGCATGTGCAACTTCTTCACAGAACTGGTCTGTAACTGCCAGGCCTAGAAATCTAGCGATGTCTTTCACACTCTTGACAGGGTCCTGGAACCAGAGTATGAGAGCTTTTGTGAACTATATCAGATATATCAAAGCGTGTCAAGTTAGTATTGGAAGAAACACCAATGTGACACCGGTCGTTGAAGCCAAGATACATAGATGCGGGGTTGCCAAACCAAGGACTATATTACGCGAACGCATAATGAGCGGAACCTTGTACGATAAAGGTTGTATCTTAGATCTTACAAATAGTTGAAGTTGAAATATTGATTACTGAGAACTGAGTATGACAAGTTCGATGTTTAGATGAGTCAGCACATGAGAAAATGTGTATTGCAATTTCGTAAGACTATAGATACCAACAGGTCAAACACAACATAACCGCAAGCTGGCAGCCCATGCGCTATTTAAGACACAATCCCAGCTCTCTTGGAAGTTTCAAACGAGATCTCAACTACCTACCTACCTACGTGTTGTCAGATTGATGAGGGGCGGTGGGGTAGCCTTGTGATTAAAGCGTTCGGGTTCGATTCCCCACATGGGTACATTGCGTGAAGCTCATTTCTGGTGTCCCGTGATATTGCTGGAATATTGCTAAACTAAACGCGGCGTAAATTAAACTCATTCACTCAGACTGGTGAAAGATGCACGTGATGCAGATCATAGAAGCCATCAGTTTTGTGGAAACCTACGAACACAGCTGTGACACAGACAACACAGAGATACACAAGGAGGACTGGTTGGGTTAAGGGAAATACGATATTTTGCACCTTATCTCAGACAGCTATTTCACATCACTTACTCTTAATGACGATAACAGAACTCACAAGTTTCATGTCCTCGTACACCAACTCCAGTACAGGTTGTCCTGGAGATCTGTCCAATTCTGCTTTCCATGTCAGGAGGTAGTCGGAGTAGGATCCGAAAAACACTGGAAATTTGGTGAGAGGAAATTTTGAATAATTACAAATGACATTTCCAGGTACAGAGACAAATTACTATGAGGAACTGTATTTTAAATAAATACAAAAAGGTTTGTTAATGAGAACGCCCAAACGCCATGGTCTTCGTAAAAGCTGACTGAAATAGCGAAAGACTGATTCATCGTGCTTACACCGTCAAGTATCCGTACTGTCATATTTCCAAATTTATCTTTCATATTTCATTACGTCACATACAAGTTAATTAACTCGTTTCTGTTTCCTAGGTCTTCCATTCGCTTTTCATCGAACTCCTGACAAACGGAACATTGGAATTTGGATATGTAAATTTAGTACACACTTTGGCCCGACAAATATATTTCTGTAAACTCTCCCAGGTCTCCTTCAAAGCCGACAGGTGCAAGGGTATATCTGTATTGGTTGAAGAAAGACACACAGGCATCTTTAGGATTGCGCATGATCTGGATACACTTAATCTTCTTCTCCACGACCTGTTTGGGGAGCATGCGCAGATATAAGTGAGTGTTCAGGGTTCGCGGTGCCGGCAGTGCGTCTACACCTTCTTTGTATATAAGTTCAAACTCCTGAGTTTCCTTAACTTGCTTCCTGTACTCAATGACCCCACTTCGTAGCATCTCAACGACTTCCACACCCAGTGAGTGCCTGCAACAGATACGCACATTGAAATGAGTTTGTCATACACACCCTGACAAAATTATACCCAATAGAGTCCATGCAAGCCACGAATATGAACCAAGTCTAGAACAGAGCAGTTTTAAGGAAGATGCAGGAAGACTTTGGGCTCCTTTTTATGGAGATAATTTAAGTACTGTTTTTCCTTCAAAAATGGTTTTCAGAGGCTAGATGGTGTCGATTGGAGAGAGGAGTAAGTGGCAAGTTTAGATTACTGGAGTTTGGGGAAAATGCAGGAGGTCTTGGGGCTCCTTTTTACCATATTTTCAAACGATAATTAGGAACTGGGATGATTGCAAAGATTAGGTGTTGAAACGGGATCAATTGTCTGCAGAAAGAGAAGCCAACCAACGGATTGTGTCTCGCTAAACTGCACTCACCGCACTTTGGAAACGCGCAGATGATGACGTCATCGTCATAAAGTTCAATGTCTCTGATGCTCTCAAGGGTCGTTTCAGGAGTTTCTCCCTTCACCAAAGACGGCGGCATGTAGAGACCGTCAAACACCATGCACTCGAAGCCATGGCCTTTAGAGTTTCTCAGATCTCGGATGCTGGAACACATCAATCATCATAATCATTTCCCATGATAAACGTCGTTATTGGTAATGTTCCTACAAAACTCTAAAACAACCATTTGCTTTAAATTCATGAAGTTTATTCAATAAATGCGAGGGGCCATCTGTCAGTTACATGGGATGAAGACGCGACATATTAGAGAGACGATCAAATGAGTGATATGTTTATTCAATTCGAAAAGAAAACCTAGTCTTGAATACACAATGCCACTTAGAAAATGCTTAAATGTAACGTATATTACGTAATGACATGGTCTATGTGATGATGATTTTATTTTGTACACATCAATTTTGCACATAGTAATATTTAAAAATTATTTTTAAAAAGTATGGGGGAGGGGGGTCTTTGGCTTTGTACATGACATAAAGGACGGGGTGGTAGTGGTAGTGTCACTTACTTTGTATATAAATTTTAGGGGGTCATTCACATTGTACATGCTTCTCCATAAACATCATCATCAAAAATAGCTGAGAGAATCATGTGAATGGACGACTGACACCGGGTGTTTGCGAAAAGGGTCAGCATGTCCTGCCAGTTGTATACCTTAACCACTAATTGTTTACAGACCGATGACGCATAACAGTTCTCTTGCCATGTGACGGCGACCTGTTAACAAACAGATAATCCAGGGAGAGGTAACACGGAATCCAGCTGTGAATTTGAATTTCAGAGATTTTACTCTCTCTCAAGTAAAGAACAACGTTTTAGAAATAGATATATGATTTAAACCCAAAATTGTTTTCTGAATAGATATCAGGTTGCCTGTTTATAATAAATGTTATGTTTGTTGTATAATGCCGCACTCAGCAATATTCTGGTTATTCGACGACATGTAAATAGTCACTTAGCAGCCAGAAAATCTTGTGAATAAAATAGTAAATATCGCTAAGTCGGATAGAAAACACGTATCACCAAGGACACAAAGTCTCATTACCCTATCAATCCCTTTTGCTTCTCACAACAAGCACGGAATGTTGAAGATCAATTCTAACCTTTATCACACTGTTATATGAATAGCACGACCCACGCTATGCCACTGTATAATTCACGGGGCCGAACAACCCCATAACACAGATATTGACAGTCACAGTCACAGTCATAATGGACATTGATCGTGAGGGTGCATAGTTATGCATACTTGGCTAACATCTGTTTACCGAAGGCAGCAAATAGAACCCCAAAACCCCAAGGCTGAGCAAAGCCCCAGTCAAAGGCGATCGCAATTGCTGTTGGCTGTGTACTGCTGGAACTCAGGCTAAGCGTTTATTAAAGTTATTCAACTAGCGTGAATTGATGCGTGAGGTGAGGTGAGGTGAGGTGAAATTGGGTTTAACGTCGTGCTTGAGAATATTTCGCTCATATGACGACGTGCATGCGTGTGTATGTGTATGTGCGGCTGCTTGTACTAGCCCAGACTTAAGCTGGTTTTATAGTGCTAGCCCACTGAGATACCATGCCGCAGTGAAGCATGAATACCCCACATTATACTGACTCCGAGCCGACCAGTCCTTGTTGTACCCATTTATGCCGAGCGCCAGGAGGGACCAACAAGTACCATATTTTAACGTCTTTTTGTATGACGCGGTCGGGGATCGAACCCGCGACCTTCCGCTCTCCGGGCGAACGCTCTAACCACTACACCACGGAGGCGGTCGAATCGATGCGTGTATCGGGTTTCCTGCATAGTCTATATTATGTGTGTTATGTTATGCCAAAGTAACACTGACTAGCGTGCAGCATCTGTTCCAGCTAAACAAAACGTAAATGTCTGTTAATTTACGTTTGAATAACAAATACCTGGAGCATCGCTACACACCACCTCGACGGATTGCACGATTGGATAAATCCCTGTGAACAAACACTGGATTGTTAAGATCCTGCATCTGGGTCACCGTGCGTGATGTCAGTGAGATAATCTTGTCGTTTATGTCTTCAGTATCGTTAATTAAAAGTCAGCATGCGGCTCTAGGCGAGCGGTATTACTATACCGATCATAAATGTCATTATAAATGAATATAATAATGAATTTACTTATAAACTTACATGGGAGGTTCACCACTGGGCTGGTCCGTGGTCATGGCTGTGAGGTGTTATGTTAAACATCCCACCCTGTACAATGGGTTCACGTATCAACGCTCGAATGAATAAGTGGGTGAATCGAAGGAATGTAGGTCTTTTCTCTCTGTGCCGTCCCCACCGGGAGTGATTTAAAAACTGCCTACTCAAATTGCAAATGTGATAGCTTCACAACATTTTGGTCATTATATCACAATCTGTTCTGTTAATCTAGTGCTATATATAATGTACTGCTATTATATTCTCAAGTACCTATTCATTTCAACCTGAATGCACATTTGCCTGTAAATCGACTTTGTATATACATGTATTTGCAAATCGTGTTTATACCAACCTGTTATGTGATGAACTACCTGTATGACCTGGATGTATGGAGATTCAAACATACAAAATTTAAAAAAACCCAAACCTTTATTGCCTCTTGCTGAATCAGCACAGGTTGTGTATGTTAATGCGAAGTGGATGGCTTGCCCTCATATTGCCTACACCTCATTTCGCCAACACCTTATATCGCCTACAATAATTATAATGACCACCCCTATCATATTAATGGGTATTATCCAACTGGCTGTTAACATTAAACAAATAGATCCTGTACATCTTTGACTTGTTTATGTTCTTTCTTTGATCAACCATACATGACTTGTTTATGTTCTTTCTTTGATCAACCATACATGTTTTCATTGTTTTTTTTAGTTGCTTTTTCTGTGTTAGCAAAACTTAGTTAGTGCAAGGGCTGGTGTAGAACCCTTCCCAGATGTGATCCAGACAGACTGTCATCAGTGCTGTAAGTGAGATCTTCCCTGGCATCTCAGTTCGGGGCTGTTTTTTTCACTGTGCCCAAGCCTCGTGGCGTCAAGTTGCTGACAGGGGACTTGTGCGAGAGTACATGAACAAACCTGCAGTACAGAACCACGTCCGACGAGCTGCGGCTTTGCCACTACTGCCACTGGATCAAGTCCAAGATGCTTGGGTTGAAGTTATGGAGCATGGTCCAGATGGTCAACAGATTTCCACATTCAACGACTGTGTAACAAGTACCTTGGAAGAAGACGACGCCAGATTTTATTGTAATATCTGGAACCAGCACGAGAACACTGGACCTCGCTCCAACAACCACCTGGAGGGGTATCACAATGGACTAAAGAAGAGAATGCGCCAGTCACATCCCAACATTTACCAATTCATAAAAGAAATCAAGAGGATTGAGATAGCAGATAAACGATCTAGACGACAGACAGGTCTTGGTGATGCTGTGAAACCTCGTGCACGTATTGACAGGGACGGAGATGCGCGAATTGAGAGACTTAAGCTACACCTTGCAACTGGACGAAAAACTGTGATGCAGTTTCTAGATGCAGTTGGAAACTTAGTGAAATTACATTAATTGTTCTGTGATTGAATGATGTATCACTGATGATGATGATGATGATGATGATGATGTATGTGATCGACTCGTGTGACTGATTATGGTGATGATATTGGTATTTTAACTTGTTGAATATATAACCTTATTAAAGTACAAATCATCAGTGCAAGAGTTTATTTTCATTAGTGGAAGAATACCTTATTAGTGGAAGAGTCTACTTTTCTAAAGGTATAACAGCATTTACACGATGTGCAGTCAACCCTTAATTTGTTTTGATAAGGGTGTAGGCGATATGAGGTCAGGCCAAGTGGATATTGGCGAATGCCAATGGGCAAATAGCACATGTTTATTATGTTGCAGCCATGAAATAGTGGTGCTCTGTAATAACCACAGGCTACGGGTTGTGAGGTCTATATCTTTATTCCGTAGAGGAAGAAGTAGTAGGAGTAGACACTCTGTAACAATCATAATTATACAATGTATATGTATATGCTAAAACCACATCCGATGAACATATGCCTTCATATATATATAGGTATAAACATCTCATAAATGCATGTCTTCATATATACACATCGGAATAACAAAGACTTAAGTAAACAATGGACCTGTCTTACATAATCTCTCGCAGGTTATGAAAAATGGCATATACTATTGTTATTATTACAAGTGACATTTCATGTGGCATATCAAGAAACAGACTATAAAACAGACAATGAAACCTACCCTGTGGGTGACACGGGAGTGTGCTCAAGCACCCAGCAGCCGGGCAGCCCCACAGTGCAATAATCCTACATAAAATAGGATACACTGATGGGAGGTATTGTCCATAAGACAACACAGAAAATAATACCATTATACCAACATATATACATACTTGAAACTACCACTATGGAGTTACAAACAAGATACAGAATTGATGAAATAGATCAATCTTACATCATATACAGCATTTGTAAAACAAGAAGTACAAGCCAAAATAAACATATAGCAAAACCACCCATACGCACATTCATACAGGTAAAATAGCATACTGTGTAAATATCTACATTTGATTTATCTTGAACATATTTGTGCCTATGTTATACAATTATTTATAGCAGGGTTTAATTAGCTGTGTATATATTACAAACAGTATAATTACTAACCTTAGATCAAAACTCAATCTTTAGAACAGTCCTCATGTAGAGACAGTGTGGTGCAAAACTGATTAGTAACATGGCGGTGAGAAGTTTATTTGAACTTACACCAATCAACTGAGAAGCTGAGCCTGGGCTATTGTTAAAACAACTAAAGACAATGACATAAAAGTAGATCGACCAAGATACCCTTAAATACACAATGAACCAGCCCTGTAACACAGAACTGAACAGTTAAGGCCAAGACAAGATGCGACTGGATTGACAACATATAATATATCTATACTGTATAGAGAAGTCGTCTGTCGGATCACCTGAAATAAGAATAAAATGAAAATGATTAATTATAAATGTATGTACACAATATACAATCCCTGGATTTATCCCTGTTACACACTTCCCCCCTGCAACAAAATGGTGTCCACATCATTTGATGCTTCCACTGATAAGGTTGAGAAGTGTGTTACGAGCACTGACATCATCCAGCACACCGGTTCCAATCAGAGATACCAGGTACTCTGCTCGTCTCCTCCAGTCTGTATCCGTGGTAACTGACATGACATAATCTCCAGTTTCCATCCATTGGGGTCTATGTCTTTCACGGGTGGATCTTCTTGGGGTGGAGGGTTGTCTCTGGGTGCAACTTCAACATCCCCTGCATCCTGATCAGGTGTCTCGTCCAAAACTACAGGAGTGAATTCCGTAGGCAATGTGACGTCAACAGGAGTAGCTTCTTCTGATTCCTCTACCTGCTCACGATCTGGAGTAGGTATATCTGCCGATTCATCTGCATCATCATCATCCATCGCAGTGACTCTTCTATCCTCTTCTGCTATAACCTCAGTTGGCCTATCGACTGCTTCAGCACTCGAAACTGACAGTTGGGATGAAGTGATGGGGACTATCACAGATTCTTCGTCACTATCATCAGGTTCTCTCCTTGCAATCTACGTGATGATCTTGTCTTAGAGACTGATACTGATGGTAAAGTTCTACGTAGCTTTGGTACTGTCTGAGATACAGGTGCTGATGGTAATGTTCTACGTTGCTTTGGTCCTGAAATATCCTGTCCCTGTAAAGATCCTATTGGAAGCAAGAGATTCCTATGAAGGGTCTTTCTTCTTCCTTCACCATTTTCCTTGCCAACTAAGTAAACGGGCACAGATGTATTTGGCTGATCGATCACAACATAGACATCATTTTCCCATCCGTCAGCAATTTTATGGCGTCCTTCAAAGGCTACAATCTTGACAAGTACTCTGTCGCCTATGTCCAAAATAGCAGCTCTGGCTCGTTGGTCATAATTTACTTTCTGCTTTTTCTGTGATGTCTTCGCCTTTTCTGTGGCCAGTTCGTATGCCTGTTGAAGTCTCTTCTTTAACGACTCTGTATACTTGAGCATAGATCCTGTGTTTCCTGGTTCTATGTCAAGACCAAAGGCCAAATCAATGGGAAGTCTTGGGTGCCGTCCGAACATAAGAAAGTATGGAGAGTGCTTCGTGGACTCATGCCTGGTACAGTTGTAGGCATGCACTAAGGGCGCTACCTGTGTCTTCCAATCTTTCTTAGATTCTGGATCCAGTGTTCCCAGCATATTTAACAGAGTTCTGTTAAATCTTTCGCACATGCCATTGCCCATTGGGTGATAGGGTGTAGTAGAGGACTTGTCAATTCTTAGTAACTTGCAGAGCTCAGTCATCAGATTTCCAACAAAGTTAGCACCTTTGTCCGAATGGATCCTCTTCGGCAAGCCGTAGTGACTGACAAAGTTGTTAAAGAATATATCTGCTGTAGTTTTTGCGGAGGTGTTCTTGCAAGGATAAGCTTGGGCGTATCTAGTAAAGTGATCTGTGATTACTAGTACATACTGCTGTCCTCCCTTTGATGATTCTAGGGTGAGAAAATCCATTCATACCAACTCTAGTGGTTGGGTTGTCTCGATGTTTACTAATGGGGCTCTGTCAGTAGTCGCTTTTCTCTTGATACACCGTTCACAGGTCTTTAAATGCATGTCAACATCATGTGCCATGCCTGGCCAGAAATATCGCTCCTTCAGTAGGGAAAGTGTCCTGTCTCTCCCAGGGTGTCCAACGGTGTCATGCAAGCTACTAAGGGCTGTTGATCTACATCTGGAAGGTAAGACCAGTTGTTCCTGCTCAGTGTCCTCTTGACAGGTAATTCTGTACAAAACTCCATGCTTGATTCTAAGATGATGGTAGTTCTTTAGCAGTTTAGTCATTTCCTTGTTTCCAATGTATTGAGTCCTGTCGGGTTTCTGTCCAGCTTCGAGACTATCCATAATTGTAGCTATAGCTGGGTCTCTATGTTGAGCGCTGCTCCATTCCTTGGCATTGTTGTGACACTTGTCATCAAATACTCCTGAGTCATCATCGCCTATTGCATCAGCATCCAAGCACATTGTTTCAACCAAGCTGGAGACCTGAACCTTGTTACAGATTGCACTCACTAGATCCGTAGTTAGTTCTTCTGTGTCAGTGTTGTCACTCTTAGGTAATCTAGACAATGCATCTGCATCTGAGTTACCTTTTCCTGGTCTGTAGTCATCCAGGTGAGCTGTTGTCAAAACGTAGGTGAGTGGATTATTATCTGTGAGTACGACGAAACTGTTTCCATAGAGATAATCATGAAATTTTTCAGAGATGGCCCATTTCAAGCATAAGAATTCCAACTTGTGTGCTGAATAATTCCTTTCTGATCTACTCAACCCTCTACTGGCATACGCTATCACCCGTTGTTTTCCTCCGTCTTCTTGGTACAAAACAGCTCCAAGGCCTTGTGTACTTGCGTCCGTATGCAGTTCAAATGGTTTGGAGAAATCAGCATATCCCAATACTGGTGGGGTAGAAAGACAAGTCTTCAACTGGTTGAAAGCTTCTTCTTGTGCTGATCCCAATACCATTCCTGTGGAATATTCGATTTGGTAGTTCTGTGCTTCTTTGAAGATGTCTTGGACAGAAGGTCTGATAGTGGTCTGGCAATCTTGGAGAAATCTTTGACGAATTTCCGATAATAACCAGCGAATCAAAGCGTCTTATTTCCTCTGGAGTGGTTGGTGTAGGCCACTGTCTGATCTTTTCAACCTTGTCTGGGTCAGCTTCTATACCATCCTCTGATACGATATATCAACGTAACGTACCTTCGTCTTGAAAAATTTGCATTTTTCGGGGGCAAGCTTAAGTCCACATTCCTGAAGACGTCTGAAGACAAGTTCAAGCCGTTCTACATGCTCCTGATAGTTCTTAGAAAAGATTATAAGATCGTCCAAATATATCAAGCAAATCTTCAAGTGAAGTCCTCCAAGCATTTTTCCATGAGTCTTTGGTATGTGGCTGGAGCGTTAGATAATCAAAAGGCATTCTATTATATTCATTAAAACCTAAAGGGACCTACTGTAAAAGCTGTTCTCTGTTTATGTTCTTCTGCCATCTCAACCTGATGATATCCGCTTTTCATGTCAAGAACAGAGAAGTACTTCATCCCTCCCAGACAATCAGAAGTTCTTCAATTCGGAAGAGTAACTGTCCTTAATGGTGCGACAGTTCAGCTCGCGAAAATCTATACGTAGTCTCAATCGTCCATCCTTGCGCTTAGCCAGAAACAACATTAGAGGCCCACGGACTATGTGAAGGTCTGATCACGCCAGCAGACAGAAGATCCTGAAGATGACTCTTTACTTCACTGTACATGCCGGGAATTCGACGGTGTCTCTGTTTAAATGGAATGTCATTTTGTAATTCTATCCTGTGTTCAACCATAGTTGAGTGTCCTAAATCATCATCCTGTTTTGAAAGAAAATATCTTTAAACTTCATGATAAGTTCAAAGTCTCCTCTCTTGCTAATCCATCCTGCTCAACTTCCACTTGCTCCAGTAAATTGTCCAGAGTCCACAGGTTGTCCAGGTGATAACCGTTCTATAGTAACAGGTTGCAGTTCACAGATGACAGCTTTGGGGTGTATAACAGCTGTCTGTGTTGTGATATTTGACACAAGTATCTCTATTTCCTCTGGATGATGGTAATCATTAGTTACAAGCGTTGGTGCAATATCCAGATCAGTTGATACAGATGAAGCTACGGTAGCCTGTAGGAGGGCACATACTTGACGGTATGGAATCCCATGACTCAACTGTCCTTTGATGCTGACTGTGTGGTTAGCCGGTATGGAAATACTTTTGTATTCTGCACATTTGACAAGTCCTAACCTTCCTCCATTCTTAGTCAACTCCCTGTCCTGGATGACCAAATTTCTAAATGTCAAATACCATGGTGTATACAAGTCACCCTTTTTGAAGAAATCTGGTTCCATTTAAAGCTCTTGCATTCTTCCAACAGATATAAAAGGACATTAGTTCCCAATAAGACAGGTACCCTACAGTTGTATCTAGTATCCGGGACAACTAAGAGTAAACATGATGTTTCTGTATCTTTGTCTATGCCACAACCAATAGGTTTGATGTTAACTTCCACGAATCCTTTATATGGCAATGACGATCCTCCGGCGAGTGTTCAATATCAACATGCAGTCAAAGGCTTGTATAGGTATATGACTGAGATGGCTTTTATAGAATGATTCCGCTACAAAGGACACAGTTGCTCCGGTATCAATAACGCTCTCACAGAAATATTTTCAACCTGTATTTCAACTTCATTTGAATGTCCAACTAATCTGTCCATTAACGGCTTTCCTCGGGGTTGTCATCCTAGGCCTGATAGTCCCCTTGCCCATAGGCCTGTTCCAGTTTAAAGGTTTGCGGCGATGATCCAACCTAACTTCGACAGCCATAAGCAAGGGTGACCAGGGTACCCACATCTCCAACAGACTGGTTCCTGAGACTGAGCAGAAGCCTGGTCTGTGTGTACTGTAGATAGTGAATGAGAAGTAGCCTGTTGTGGTACCATAGGAGGAGCAGATGATACTCTACTTGGACCGGTATCTGACCAACCTTCATTTCCATGTTTATACTGACCTCTGCCTCTGTTTCTATCATATCTTTCTCTGAAGGATGTAGATGCAGGTGCCTGTTGGTTATGATGGACAAATGAGGAAGGCTGTAGCTGCTGTATCTGAGCAGTCATGTGCTTCTGTTGTTCCTTCATATCAGCAAACTCCGAGTACATCTCCTTAAACATAGACTTAATCTCAGAAAGATCCTGTTTCGTTGTAGATCAAACTCCATTTCCCTGAGGCATAAACGAAGATCATCAAAGTTTTTGATTGACTCATACTTGTATCCAGCCAAACTTTTAAGAGCCGGATTAAGTCCATCCCATAATCTTGTCCTCAACATTTCATCCTGTTCTACTGGTGGTATTGACTTTTGCTCTGCTAACTGATAGAGTAACCTTTCCAAGCGACAACTCCATGCTGAGACATCCTCGTTTTCTCCTTGACCAGTACTGTAAAACTTGGACATAAGTACAGAACTCCTTCTAAGTGTCCCAAAAGCACTCTTAAGCTTCGATAATATGTCTGATGTGGTGGCCTTAGGTCCCAGTTTCATGACAGCTAGAGCTGCTTCTCCTTTAAAGGGATCTTCTGATGGCTTGTAGGATTGTACCCTTGGAATAGGTCTGTGTGTCCAATAAGCAATCCACTTCATAGTGCCACAAGTCATACTCTGCGTCCTTACCAGGCTCTCCACTGACGAAAGGTAATTTAGGGAAGTTATGATAGGTCACTGCAGACGCTTTGGTTTCAGATTCTGGGTTTACTCCCTCAGGTTCCTTCTTAATGACAGGTGCTATGTCCTGCTGTGCTTATCCTTGAATCAATACTTGAAATCCTCAGGTGGAGTCAGATTTAGGTTTGAATCCTGCCTTTCGAAAAGGCCTCCACCATGTTATCGAGTTCCTCCTTGTTGAACTCCTTCGTGAATGGATGCGCTGTATTCACTGAACGTGAAATGCAAACACTCACCGAGAAACAACGGTTGTGTTTGAAGTACAAGGTCTATGGCATACCAATGCGTAGTAGCAAGAAAGATGAATAACACACTACATTTACGATGTAGTGGAAGTAAAAGAGTAAATACGTAGGTAAGTACTATATGAAAGGTAATGTGTACCTGTTGTGAAGAGCTTATAGTACTTAAATAAATAATATATGGGTATCAGAAGCGAAGTGTAGACTTGCAGTGATACAAAGAAGGAAAACAGTAAACGTTAAGTTCGACACGGATAAGAGAGAAGCAGAACCGTAGAAGTACGACGCGAAGCAGCAGATTCAAAGCACAGCGCGGGCAAACGAATAACCTGTTCAGTACCAAATGAATAAACAGCAAAGACAATCTATCAACTCACCATTTAAGAAAAAACCCAAACTACAAATGCCCAATGAACTATGACATGTATACTACAAAGGGAGATATTGTTAGTATCATGTTGTGTTGAGTGCAGTGACATGTAAAATCTACCAATTACACTTAATTTTGTGTGGTAAGACTTGAAGTGTTTATGCCTATTTAGTTCATATTTAAAGAAAGTAGTTAAAGTCAACTCAACCACACATCAATCAATCTTAATCTATGTACCTGAAACCGAGTGTTACCCAAGCTTAGAAACAACACTGGGTTAGCTGAGATAAATACACTCAGTTACATATTCTGTAGTAGTAGTACCGGTACTAATGAAATACTAATGGCATGGTAAAAACCATACATATACCAGAGTCTGTTATGAATTGAAGTGATAGAAAAATTCAAACAATGCTTCCAATGTTTAAAGAAATATACAAATACTCTTTGACAAGCTGTCAGATATATGTATTAATACAAAGAAATGTCACAATGCAAGTTAAGGTTTATACCACATATCAACACAAGGAATAACAACAAAGTGATCATCATAAAGCCTATGGCTATGCTTCACTCAGATGGCATATTGATATTCTTATTGATGAAGGAGCTCACGAATTCTTCAGCGCTCATGTATAAATATTGTCAATGCAACAAAAGGTTCAAGCATGTCAATGGCATGACACAGAAAGTCACAATTCACATGAAGACTGTCATCATAGTTACGCACACACGAATATAGTCGTTATCAATGTTCTCACCCCAGATGTGGCAGAACTCAGAAATGGAACATCAGATCCATCTCTCATGCACAAGCAGTTGAATACTGTCTTAGGCTACTGGCTCTGGCGTTGCTCAGATACTCCTCACTGGGGGCTCCATTGTTGCAGCCATGGGAAATAGTGGTGCTCTGTAATAACTCCACAGGCTACGGGTTTGTGAGGTCTATATCTTTATTCCGTAGAGGAAGAAGTAGTAGGAGTAGACACTCTGTAACAATCATAATTATACAATGTATATGTATATGCTAAAACCACATCCGATGAACATATGCCTTCCTCATATATATATAGGTATAAACATCTCATAAATGCATGTCTTCATATATACACATCGGAATAACAAAGGCTTAAGTAAACAATGGACCTGTCTTACATAATCTCTCGCAGGTTATGAAAAATGGCATATACTATTGTTATTATTACAGAGTGACATTTCATGTGGCATATCAAAAACACACTATAAAACAGACAATGAAACCTACCCTGTGGGTGACACGGGAGTGTGCTCAAGCACCCAGCAGCCGGGCAGCCCACACGTGCAATAATCCTACATAAAATAGGATACACTGATGAGAGGTATTGTCCATGAGACAACACAGAAAATAATACCATTATACCAACATATATACATACTTGAAACTACCACTATGGAGTTACAAACAAGATACAGAATTGATGAAATAGATCAATCTTACATCATATACAGCATTTGTAAAACAAGAAGTACAAGCCAAAATAAACATATAGCAAAACCACCCATACGCACATTCATACAGGTAAAATAGCATACTGTGTAAATATCTACATTTGATTTATCTTGAACATATTTGTGCCTATGTTATACAATTATTTATAGCAGGGTTTAATTAGCTGTGTATATATTACAAACAGTATACATGTAATTACTAACCTTAGATCAAAACTCAATCTTTAGAACAGTCCTCATGTAGAGACAGTGTGGTGCAAAACTGATTAGTAACATGGCGGTGAGAAGTATATTTGAACTTACACCAATCAACTGAGAAGCTGAGCCTGGGCTATTGTTAAAACAACTAAAGACAATGACATAAAAGTAGATCGACCCAGATACCCTTAAATACACAATGAACCAGCCCTGTAACACAGAACTGAACAGTTAAGGCCAAGACAAGATGCGACTGGATTGACAACATATAATATATCTATACTGTATAGAGAAGTCGTCTGTCGGATCACCTGAAATAAGAATAAAATGAAAATGATTAATTATAAATGTATGTACACAATATACAATCCCTGGATTTATCCCTGTTACAATTATGTAGATTAAAGCTCTTGCATCTTTGTTAATTTACTTTAATTTACTAATTTACTTTGAGTTACACATGGAAGGCAACATGGTATCATATCTACCTAAATACAACTTCCTTGAGTCCTATTTCGTAGTATTTGGGGAAAACACGTTGTTCAAAGCGAAGCTATCTTTTCTATACGTGATGAGGATCAAGCCGAGCTAATGATAAACCGACCTTTATGTCCTGTTGAATGAGGGCTTTGGGTAGTACTGTTTTCTGCTGCATAATCTGCTGAATATTCCAGCTATATGGCGGCGGTCTGAAAATAATCGAGTGTGGACCAGACAATACAGTGATCAACACCACGAGCATCGGTCTATGCAGGTGGGATGCGATGACATGTACAAACCAAGTCAGCGAGCCTCACCACCCGATCCCGTTAGTCGCCTCTTACGACAAGCATGGGTTGCTGAAGACCAATTCTAACCTGGATCTTCGCGGGTTTGAGGGACGTAGGCATATAGTACTATATTGTTATGCAAGTAGGCAGTAGGTGGTACTTTCTTTTGCTGCACGTGAGCTGTTCATAGAACTTAATTCTGCCTCTTGAGAGCGTGAGTATGACTTACTGTGTTTGGAAGTCACTATTAAAGGAGATATACAGTACACATATGAAACCAAGCCAATTATAAGCATGTAAAAAGAAATATTTTGAAGAATTTTTCTTAAGTCAACATTGTAGCCAAAAAAAACCATAAAAAAACTCTCGTGTTCCGGGGACTATCGAGTGTTAATGAGCAGAGTTTGGCATCATGTGACCTGACGTAATAGTGGGAGTTGACGCGCTGCTTCAATACAGGTTTAGTAGATAACTAGCGTTCGCCATGTCATCACCGGACAAAAACACAAATAAAAACTATGAATTTTTGCACAATGCCCTCGGCCATTTGCGCACTTTAATATTAGCTATAACATTTTTTTACAGCAGAACAGAAAGCGAAGTAGATCTATGAAGCTAAGACGACCAATCAGATGTCATTACAACGTGTGCCGTTCATTTTCGATTTCGATACCATATTTAGGCTGGATGGTTTACTTTTCTCACTTAGTTCCAACACAAATAATCTAATGTGGAAATCATGCAACGATTCCGACTTTTCTTCACACGTGTATTTATGTTTTAGGTGTGATTGTGGGGTGTGTGTACCTATGGCCACTTAGAAAGTAATTCACGAATCGGGCATGTGTTTATATATCTTTACATAAGCATATATACATACTAATAAATAGTGGATCTAGTATTGTAAGAACGTAGGCATAATAATACTAGACAAACCTTCGCGTTTCCTAAACAAATTGACGATACTTATCTGTTTTTCGCGAGACAGGTATTCTCATGTGAATTGTGCAAGGTGACAATTGAAGCCCAACAAAGGAGAAAAATATCAACAACTATTTCAATTATCACCGACTGATCACTAATGTTCGATGATAAACATATATCCAGTAAAACAATGTTTATCCAATAAAGCTGTCACACACCATTTTCCCCTTGTCATTCATCTATTAAAAACTGTAGTTCCCGAAGCAAAAAACCTGTACAGTGTGTGTTTATGTTTATTATCCTTGTATAACACATCTTTATTTACACGATTTCTGGTTACTTTACTTTTGAAAAGGTGTATGTCATGTACATTGTTGTGAGTATTCACCATGTATTAACGTTTATGCTGTATCCGAATTTTCCTCCTCGCTAAATTGGTCCTTTCTTGGTACCTTTCTTTTGATGGACACCCCGACGAAAGCATATACCATCAGATATACCATCTCATATACCCATGCTTGTCGTACGAGGCGACTAACGGGGTCACTAAGTGAGTGAGTGAGTTAAAATCGGCAATATTTCAGCCATATCTTCAGTACACGTTTTTTAACTTCATCATAAATACATGTAAATCACTGAAGGTCTGTCAACGAAGGACAGTAAAACCAACTATATAGAATATCACAGTATCAAGATATAAAACTAGTATCTATCTCTAAAACTGGATTTCAAATGAGGACAATTCAATATAAAACGAGCTATAGATCGCCAGCAACCGAAGGCAGAACGCCATACTAAAGTAATGTCGGAAACCTGGTTTTTCGCATTTATTTCTACAGTGTAAGTAGTTAACATGTGAAAGTGTGAAATATCTGTTAAACTACAATCTCAATATTAGGGAGATAGAAAATGTAGAAAAAGGACTTTACTGAGGTGATATTAGTAAAGAAATGAGCAATGCGGGGTTTCTCTAAGTCCAAAGCGACTTATTTGGAACAGACCATGGCTTTATGCAAATTAGTGTGCGATGATATTGTATTACAAAGGACACTTTTTAAATTTCCATTTTGAAATTCAACTTTGCTTCATTATTTATGATAGCTGACGTACAAATAATAACTTTAATACTGAAACTATTAAGGATGTAGCTACCACGGAGTCTCACTGTTACTATAAAAAGAAACAGGTTAGAGGGGTCGTCTCAAAAGCAAAACCAGGACGGGTGTCGCAGACGGTGGTTGGGGTCGGGCTGGGGGATAGAGATAAGATAATCCTTTAGGGAAATTAAACCGTGGAAGTATACGGCATGTGATAACAATTTACAAATAATATCCAGTCCTGTCGGCCTTCGGGTGGTCATGCCACCTATATATTTTGAGACATTTAATACGATGGCTGATTTAAGCCTTTCTATGGGTATGGGTATCATCCTCTTTTACATATCTCAACATAAAAATTATGAAAGAAAGAGACGTAAGATGTTAATCAATAAATAAGACATTTTCAACACACATGAAAAAGCACAAAATATCTTTGAGATGACCCCTTGTGCCTGTAGGCAGCACATGCATTTCATGCCAGGTGAGTCCACGGTCCGTCGTCATACCTGGCTGAGCGACCTACTTGCCATCTATAGTCTGATCTATTGCTTTCAGCAGCTATTCGTATTTTTTCTAAGTTTTCCCGATTTTACGAATAAACGTGCTTTTCTGGATATCCTATTACGCATTCCACTGAATGCCCAGTTAGGCCGATGTGGGTTATTTCGACATAAGCTATTTGCAATTGTGTAAATTTTAGGGATACATGCTAACAGCCTAAAAACAGTTATTTTTCTTAATAGTCGTTATTACTTTAACAGTACATTTGCTACCTTCATGGGCCCTAGCTGGATTTATACCATCCCTTCAGCCGCTAGCGATTGTAGCAAAGTTAAGCCATAATTTAAAATCAAACAAATACTACGTTTAAAAATTCTGGTAAGTTGAAATGTACTTTGAAGGTTTTGGGACTTACGTATCCTCGCAGGAGGGCAATAATTTTACAATACTTTCAAGCTCGCTGACTTGGTTGACACATGTCATCGTGGACTCGATTATTTACAGACTGCCGCCATATAGCTGGAATATTACTGAGTACGGCGTTACAAAACGGAAGAATCACTCCATTGTTGTGTTGATGAATGCACGTCACAGCCCGAGTTCTGCCAAGGCTGTGATCACGATCCATACGCGCAATTGTTTGGATAACAATATAATCACTCATGAATTGTTCATTACCTTTTTTGAGGGAAAATTAGCATACTTTGTTTGTCCGTTTAACATATGTAAGAAGTTTATATTCAATATATTTCAGCGCCTTGAGCATGTACTAGTTGCGTGGACATGTGCGCTGTATAAATATATTCTATAATACTAATAATACTAATAATAATATGTCTTTTAAACAAAGTGAACAGATCTACTGGCATTGACAAACATCGAAACACTGGAACTCACTACCACAATGGTTTACCTTCGGCTTCAGGAATACACATTAATGATATCCCTTGCATTAATCCCCTGTGTGTTAAAAAAAGATAAACAGACATACTATATGCATCATTCCCAGGAGCGTGGAAGTAACTTTGTCGAAATAATAAATAACAGACAGAGATAAAACCCTGAATCATTTCGCTGTGAATCATTTCAATGTTCAAGTTACAATAGTTTTTGTTATATTTGCCTGTCTAAAAGAATCCAAGGTACGCGTAGGTGAATAGATGACGGAAGTACTGTTGAGGGGAAATCAAACCGTCTCCTCACATGTGACAGATATTTGTACAGAAAAGGGTCCGATGCGGTGTGGAAGAAAGCTACAGCGAGTTGAGGAGATGCCTTTAGATGCCTAGGAGATACGATTGGATTGAACCATAATGACCCTTGCTGTGCAAATCAGAGAGTGACAAGTATACCTTTAAACGGTTGCGCGTCGTTTCACCCCAAGTCATTTCACCCGGGTTGTTTCATCCCAGTTCCAAACTAGGTCAATTCATCCCACATTAGGGGTCGTTTCACCCCTAATCAAGGGCTGTTTCACCCCAGCTAATTGCGTATACATGGAGAATGGTATTAATGCTTAAATCTGTTAATCCTAATTAGGCAATGTTTTTACAACAATCAGGTAAATGCTTCTGTGTCTCTAATTAAAAAATCTAGCTGACAAGGCCACCAAAACTATGCCTTTTGTTTTAAGCAAAAGAAGATCATTTAATTTGTCTTGTGATTGTCAGTTACGATTATTCGATCGCTTGGTTGCCCCTGTTCTTCGTTATGGGTGTGAATTATGGGGTTTGAGCAATAGGTCTTGGATAGAAAATATTCATGTAAAATTTCTGAGGAATTCCTCTCATTATAAAAAAGCACCCACACATTCATGGTTTATGGGGAAGTGGGGAGATATCCGCTGGAAACTGAAATTAAATCACGAATGTTACTCTTTTGGGGAAAACTCATTTCAGGAAAGGCTTCTTAAATTTCTCCCGTAGTTTAGGAATTTCTCTAAAATGATATAACTTGTAACACATCTGGCTATAAATGGATTGCCTTTATTAAGGAAACTTTTGACAAAATTGGAATGAGGTTATATTTGGGCTACACAGTCGTGTCATAATAACAATAGTCTTAAAGCACTTGTTATAAACAGACTGAAAGAAATTTATGGAAATTAATAACACAGTTGCAATACCAGCTTCAATCAAGTGAGTGACTTTAAATTTTACGTCACATCGACAATATTTCAGCCGTATTGTGACGACAAAAAGGTCATATAGTTTCAAGCAAGTTCTGTGATCAGGAAGCTATTAACACAAATGCAATACCAGCTTGTCAGACCATATTCAAGTAATATGTACTCCAAATAACAATCTACTGTCAACGTGTCAACACCAGAAAAATTCTGCAAATGTTCATTTGTCAATAGAATCCGACAGATAGACACCCCGAGGATAAAATTACTTCGTCTCAACACTGTGTGGTGCTGCAAGTAAGGAAATATCAATAAAACGTAACTGTGATTAATACACACTGACCCTTCAGCTCTAAATGTTGACAGGAGTCTTCGCGTTGTTTCGTCTCTCTGTGAACTAGCAATTGCTATACATAGGGCCTTGTGCGCAGGATGCCTGGCAAGTAAAAATCTTAGAGTGTAACGGAGCCTCTTATGGCCAGGTAACAGGTATAAACAGGCAAAAAGGGTAGCAGGACAAGGCTTACATGTAAGCTGTTAGAAATTACTGACATACTGAGTCATCTTTAAACTAAAATAGAACACAGACAAGTCTATAATATGCAGTGAGTGAGTGAGTGAGTTAATATTTAACGTCACATCGGCAATATTTCAGCCATATCGTGACGAGAACATTTGATATTGGAATGAAATATATGTAAATTATAAAAATCTGCCGACGAAGGGCAGTAAAACAACTAGAATATCACAGATATACATGTAAAACTAGTAATAGAGTCTAAAACAGTTTAACCATAGGGGACAACACAATATAAAAATAGGCTATAGATCGCTAACAACTGAAGGTAGATCACCACACTAGGGACCATGGGGACTTACAGTACATTTGCTTCCTGCATGGGCCCTAGCTGGATTTACATCATCCCCTCAGCTGTTAGCAATTGAGATATATCTAGCCATACATTAAAATTACACATATTCTACGATTAAAAAGCGGAAAGTTGAAATTTACTTTGAATGTTTTGGGACTTACGTACCCTCTCAGGAGGACAATAATTTTACAGTACTTTAACCCCCCTCGAGGATACAGCCACTAACAATCTGTGTTACTAATTCAAACTTCCAATCCTAAAATATTTAGCTATTTACAAATCTGTTAACAAATTTAATTCTTTTAAAAAAGCAATAATTAAATGAGGACTTATATTAGTAAAACGATCCTTCATAGATCGGGATTTGAAATAGAGATCCCTTGTGATGGAATACTCAACACAGTCAAGCAAGACATGCTTGACCGTGATTCGTTCATCACAAGGGATACAAAACGGAGGATCCTCACCTTTTAATAGGTACTCATGCGTATATCTTGTGTGGCCAATACGACATCGGCGTATGATGACCTCTTCAAATCTGGACTGACAACCCAAGTAAGTGTAACCGATATAGGGTTTTATTTCATGTAATTTATTGATACCTACTTGGGTGTCCCACTTCTTTTGCATCAGATCACGGATATAAGATCTTATAGCAGCTTTGTAATCAGAGTATGGGATCAGAAGTGGTGTCACAGATTTGTTGAGTGCTGCCTTAGCAGCAATATCAGCCATTGTGTTCCCAGAAATGCCAACGTGGCTGGGTAACCAACAAAAGACGATGTCGCATTGGCCAGTAGCAAGTTCATTGTACAATTCAATAATTTCTAATAAAAGTGGATGTTTGCAAGAAAGATTTTTAATAGCCTGAAGACACGAAAGAGAATCTGAAAAGATGATATATTGTTTATATTTACGGTGTTTATTAATATATTTAAGAGCTGTTAGTATTGCGTTTGCTTCTGCTGTGAAAATTGAACTGTCATTGGGTAATCTGGAAGATATTGTTTTGGACCCAAAGACAGTGGCACAAGCAACCGCGCCACCATCCTTGGACCCATCTGTAAATAAGGATTTATATGTATTGTATTTACTTTTTAATTGATTATATTCTTGTTTATATTGTAAGTCGTTAGTTTCTGATTTTTTAAACGATGTTAATGTTAGGTCAACTTGTGGTCTAACCAATTGCCAAGGAGGAGAAGAAAGAAGTCGGGAAGGAGCTATATTTTCCAGCTCAATGCCGGCAGCAGTAATGAATGGCTTAATCCTGAGCCCAAGAGGCGGAACAAGAGAAGATTTCGTGTTGTACAAATCCTCATAAAGAGGATTAAAGATGCAGTGAAATGCAGGATTAGACTCGTTAGAATATAATTTTGTAATATATTATAAAGATAATTTTATACGGCGTTTGTTAAGAGAAGGTTCATCTGCCTCGACGTAAAGACTGTCAACAGGAGAAGTTCTGAAGGACCCAAGACAAAGTCTCAGACCTTGATGGTGGACTGAATCTAAGAGTTTGAGGTTGCTTTTACAGGCTCCACCATATACGATGGAGCCATAATCAAGCTTCGAGCGGACAAGTGATCTGTAAAGGTGTAGGAGCGTAGCTTGATCCCCTTCCCACCTTGAATTAGACACGACTTTCAATAAATCAAGTGCCTTCAGGCATTTAGTTTTGAGGGATTTGATATGCGGAAGAAAGGTTAAATGGGAGTCGAAAATCAGACCCAAGAACTTGGCCTCTTTTACAACCTTGATGGGAGTTCCATTTAAAAACAGTTCTGGGTCTTTATGTGGTTTATATTTACGGCAGAAATGTATGCAATTTGTTTTTGATTTAGAAAATTTAAAGCCGTTTTCAAGACACCATTTATTTATTTTGTTTAAACACAACTGTAGTTGCCGTTCAATAGTATGCATATTCTTACCGCGACAAGAAATGTTAAAATCATCCACAAAAAGTGATCCATCAATTGAATCATTTAAAACCTTGGATAAACTGTTGATCTTAATACTAAACAATGTGACAGACAAAATACTGCCTTGTGGGACACCCTGATCCCTATAATATGCAGTTATATACTAGCAAACAGTCACGTTGACAATGAATGACAGTTGAGACTTCTAATGCAATACAAGTGTGTCACAAATTAAAATATCAACTCACCAAAGTCTTGATATTTCCGGTAAAGAGATGTACAGATTGAAGATAGTTGACAGCTGTTGAAAGTCCAGTGTAGACGAGGCCTCTTGAAAGGTCGTTGATGTTAACAGATATATGAGCGTAAAACCAAAGTAGTAGTCCCCCATTCATCTCAGCAACGAGCCCTTATACACCATATTATACTGTTTCAGGGAATTCTAACACCAAAAACAAAAACAAAAACATGCCACACTACGACCATCTAGTAATTACTCACAGCTTCCACAATCCCACTGGAAGCAAACCAAAGGGAAGGTAACTCTGACTTACAGGTAAAATTACACAGCCTAAGTTCAAGATGAGAGTTCAAACCCACAGTGATCCTTAAGAATTAAAAGTTAATTAATGTGCCATTTTAATTAACAAAAACACATCCTTATAACAAAGCTAACAGTGTGCATGGATATCCTCGAGATATATGAATGCAATGTTTTTTACAAACCAATGTCGTAATGTCCAGTACACGTGACCTCCTCTCTCTCGATCTCTCACTCTCTCGTCGAGCACCCCATTACTGGTCGTAAGAGGCCACCAAACTGGGCAACCTGTTTGCGTGGGTTGCGACCCTTTGTCGGTGGAGGATAGGATTGTAATGGTCGAGGGCACCGCTTCCAGGGACGGCGTTTCTGTGCCCAACACACCACTTCGGCCCTGATTTTACCTAGACGGGTGGTAGAATGTGCCCGGTACTATCTATCAATCGGCTGGTCATGCCGAGCCCTGTGCATAGTGAATATCGCCTTGTCATTTAAGTTCAGGTAACACAATTGTCATATATAAACAAACGCAAAGGTTATTATCGTTATTGACATTTATTGACAACTGAATGGGACCATGCAGTAATATGGACTAAATGGATGTGCGCAAGAGATTTGTATTGTTAATCAACAACATCTCAGTGGTCGTTTTAATGGACAAGCAAGCATGAACCTTGAATAAACCGTTTTGGGTAATAATTTACATTGAGAATGACTACACATTACAGTTATCCCTGTATCATATCTGTTACACTTACCTTGCTACTTCAGTTCGCACTGTCAGTATATTGTATAGGTTTCTTCTTACCTATATATTGTACTGTTGTCTATAGTGTTATATTTTTATGATAGCGTACTACTTTTTCATTAAGAGCTGTGATACTCTAGTAGCTTTATTGTACTTCGATGACAAATTTTCACTTTGTAAACGTATTGATTTTAATATTGATATAAATTAAACTGTTCTCGTCACGATATGGCTGAAATATTGCCGATGTGACGCTAAATATTAACTCACTCACTATTGTCAGTACATGAATTGTCGATAAGACGTTAAATCATAACAAAACTTTTGGAGACAACCCTTTAAGCTGTGTCACGTTGATCTTCAATATGATTTCACCATACATCTTTATAGCATGTTTAACAATAAGTCCTGCTACATCACGGACGGCAAAGCAATGTGAGGCAACAGCCTCTTCAGAAACAAATTGGACAGCCTTGGAGAGTTGTTGCTGAAGCGTTCGCTCGTCACTGCAATAATGTGGGTTCGATTCCGCACATGGGTACATATGTAAAGTTAATTTCCTCCCGTCCGTAATATTACTAATAGCGGCGTTAAACTATATTCATTCACTCACGTCAGCTGAGTCCTACATACTCCATGCTCTGTAAAGACTACGAGATATACGGACGATAGACTAATTCAATTAATGTCCTGCAGTGAACACGTTTTCGACTGGCTGATACGATATGTGCAAGTTTTGTGTGACATATGTGTTCTACACGTCTACTTCATGTGCACATGATATGGTAATATTGTTCATTCGTACTACAAATATGAGACACACATTTTTCAGCGCAGCTGTAGGCTTATCAGTGATAGATAATGAAGATTCAACCAAAAGTATATTTTTGTGTAATAATGTATGGAAAATTGATCAATTATGTAAAGAGAACACAACAGAATCTGAATTGAGTGTTACCGACTTTCATTTATACAGAGATAAGGACCACCCGACCCCACTTACATTAATCTGAAAGGTGCCATCCTGTGGAAGAACAAGCATCCATTAAACACAGACAAGACACGTTACATGTTGGACCACACAAAAACCTATCTGCAAAAACTAATAAAATAGAAATGTGTCTTCAGGTTATATATATTCTCGTCACCAACCATGTCCTCCCCTGAATAGCTTTTGGAACAGCTGCTACAGTGTTTGAACGCCGATTTGACAAACCAGTCAATGAACCTTCGCATCATAATGTATACATGAATTTAATACCAGTGTCCTCCATTTTGTCATTCCAAATATGATCAAATTTCTCGTTCTCTGCAACCGTGAACCAATTCTTCCAGTCCCCAACTTCACCTGAAGCAAAATGCAATGGGTAAACAAATCTTTAACCTAATTTCACCAATGTTTTTAGGAACACAAACACAAGTTTCAAAAGGATGGAACTATAAAAGCATTATTTTTTCTGGTTTGACTTCTTTCAGACTTTCCAGAAGTGCACTTGTAATCAAATGTGGATGGAATATTGTATGAATTAAATATATTTTATTCCTTTTTTCATATCACAGACTCGAGGTATAACAAGTCACCTTTAAAAGACATGTCCCTGGCCACAGCAAGAGCCAGGGTGAGAGTGCACTATTTTCCCTGATAATGATTCTTGTTGGGCCATGCCGTTCGTGGGTTTCACATGCATCACAGTGGATAAATGTCTCAAACACATCCACATCACTGAAATACTGTTTAGTGTGGCAATGAAGAACCCAACCCATCCAATGTATCCATAGTCGACAGACAAATATAACAACACCGTCCATTCAACTATGTACCTTTTCTGTAGAAGGACCCTCCGGAACCCTCCTTCCACAGTGTCAAAGGCTGGTGTTTCTCCTCTTTGTCAAACTGCTTCATTTTATCAAAGCTGCACGCCTCGGCTATACCTTTACAGAAGGTATCAGTGACAGTAATATTTAGAAAGGTGGCAATGTCTTGTATACAGTTGAAGGGATCCTGCAAAATAGAAATAACCTGTGGAGAGAGATAGACAGCAGACAGCAGTAACATGTTCATAGCATTGTTTGTACGTGGACCTGCAGATTTAATGCTAAAATGAAATCATTTGAAGTGAATCGCGCCTGGATATGCATCTTGATGCATCAGCATCGGAATGGCGGCAGGCGGTCGTGTGTTGTCGGAGCTCTGCAAAGTTTCGATATGGGAGTCGGCATTGAAGCGTGGAGAGTCCAAACTGGTTGTTTTAACCAACCTGCAAAGGTACCCAGAACGTTCGTAAAACGCATTTCCTTTTATGTTGGACTTATTAAAGCGCCAGTTTCAAGTTGTTGTTTTTTGCTGGCTAGCGTGTTGCTGTTGGTTAGTGGCAATGCGGAACCAAACCCGGGCCCCAAGTCGGGTGCACGTGAAACACGACAAACTCGCTTGTCAACACGGGGTCGGGGGCATGTGCACATAGACACAGACAGTTTATCACAACAGGAAGTTACGGATATTAAAATGCATTTTAATGGACATTCAGTCAAAAGTAGACTTAAATCAGAAATTATGGAAGAAGAAGTAATTGCAAAGTGTGACAAAATGTCATCAGTTGTGAAGGACCTAAAACAAGAACAAGACAGCCTATGGGAAGAGACAGAGCGGTTACAAGTTGAAAACGAACAATTGCGCGACAGGTTAGAGAAGAACGAAACACAGTCTCGGTGCATCAATCTGATTTTCTACGGGCTGGACGAAGGTTCAAATGAAAGCTGGGACCAGAGTGACAGGAACTGACGCACAATACATACACATTGAACGGGTACACAGACTACGTACTAAAAGAAATCCGAAATCTTTCTACACAGATAAAGAAAGAGTGAAGACACGTGCCAGAGAACGCCTGAAGGAAACCAACTGAGTGATGATTTCACAAAGCAAGTGAGAGACTTGAGATCACGGCTCGGTCGGATATAGGAACGAAGGCAAACAGTGTTACTTACGACAAGTTGGTATTAGACGGCCAAGTCTTTTCCTACGACTGAAAAGTTGGTGCAAGTAGGGCGACGTCGGATGACAGCACACACACGATACACGACAGAAACAGCCACAAGAACAGAAGAAAACTCTGCCCAAGACACATCTACACCTTGGACGATGGACAAAGGGGACGAGACGAGCAGAGACACCGAACCAGGGGACCAGGAGACGAGTACACCTAGATAACATGCAGGCCGAGGCTCGACTTGCTACATGGAGCAACCAGCATTCGACGAGGAACATTCATCATGGAACAATCAACTGGCTACAAATTTCAAACAACAAACAAAAATCGGAAATCAACAAATAACTACCTCTCAATACCCACTAGAAGCACGACGACTAAAACAACAGATACCCGTAGGTAAATATCAACCATACAATGACATTAATAATTCTGCAAATGTTGAAACTTTTCATCAATATTTTGAAACCAATATAAGCAATAGCTCTCTTAATTTCACTTATTGGAATGTAAACGGATTATATTCTAAAGTTGCAAATGCATTTAGTGCCATTGAGGAGTTGGTCAATATGTCAAATATATGTGCATTTCTAGAAACTTGGGCTAGGAATCAGGATGATTTTGCCAATTTAATACCTGGCTATAAGTGTTTGCAGTGTCCGAGATAAAACATCACACCGAGGGAGATACAGTTGTGGTATTGCTGTGTATGTTAAAGAGGGTATTTCGCCCTATATTCACAGAATTCATGACAATTGGACAGACTGTATTTTCTTCGATATTTCGGACTTGTTCAAGAGTCAAGAGAAACTCGTATATTCCAACAACGGAAAAAGATGAATCTGGGGTATCGAAAATCTAGAAATGCATTTATATGAGTTGCTGAATGAGTACAATGACTGTCATTTTATATTGAAAGGTGATTTTAACTCTGGAATAGGAACATTACAAGCTTGAGGAAACCTGCTACAGGGTTGACCCTTTTCATATTGAAAGGACATCCAAGGATTTAGGAGTCAACAATTTCTTGATTTATGCTCAAAATTTGACTTGCATGTCACCAACGGAAGGTCTGATGGTGAATTCACGTTCGTCGGTGCACAGGGTAACAGTGTAATTGATTACTGTGTTATATCGACAGACATATTCCATTACGTCCAGTGATTTCATGTCTTCCCTGAGGTTTTGTCAGATCATATGCCGATCAGGACTGTGTTTTCTGGGCCAACGGAAATCGACACACCACATGCAGCAGGTGCAACACTGACGCCGACCGTCACCCGTGATGGCTTCGTGTGGGATCACAACAAACAGCGTGCCTTTACACTGTCCTTAGGGCACATCCTTAAATCATGCCAGGACTTTTTCGAAGGAAATTTAGATGATGTTAATAAGTGTGTATCGCATTTGCAAAAAATATTTGTTTCTTGTTTCAGTGACCTAGACTTTAAACGTAAGATTGACTTTAATAAACATAAGTACAGTCACTCAGTTCAGCCAAAGTGGTTCGACTAGGAATGCCGCCATCTGAAGCAGGACAAATATAAACTCTAAAATATTTTTAGAAAATCTGATTGTGTTGTCGATTGAAAGAAGTACATTGGAAGTAAACATTATTTTCAGGCAATTTGTAAAAAGAAGAAGAAAGAATATGATCGCAAAGTGGTAAATGACGTAACGGAGGCTGCTAAAAACAACGACTGTAAATTTTTTGGAGACTGTTGAAATCTTTATGGAGTGGGAAAAAATCGACCGACCGTGTCATATCTGCAGATAATTGGTACAGTTTCTTCAAAACTCTGTTTAATCCTGACGTTGACTTAGGGAACTCTTTTGACAAACATGTACAAGAATATTTAGAAGACAATAATGCATTGGTATGTGAGGATTGTGCAGAAAGTGACGATGTTATTGGCGACTCTATAACTGAAAAGGAAATATAAAGATCTATTAAAAATTTAAAAAACGGTAAATCTCCTGGACTGGATGGCATCCCAGCCGAGGCGATAAAAGCTATTGTTGACATTCTATCTCCATATTTGGTGGCGTTGTTTAATAATAATGTTCTCATATCAGGTTAGTTCCCTGATGCTTGGAATGAAGGCGTAATGTCCAAATTACGCACACATTAGGGATCATTTTCTACCTAGGTATTATTGTAGTCATCCATCTACTGCACATTCATTACCTTGTTATCAACAACAGATAGTAATCTATTGCTCCGCTTAGCCACTTACTTGTATAAAGTATTCAAAGCAAGAATATAGAGTAACATGTTGTGTTTGTGATTGTGCTCTCTTGGTGGGGATGGGATTCTCGTGCTTATGTTGGGTTAGGTCCCGTCCGGGATTCGGGCCCGCATCCCCGGAGTCGGGCGCCTGTTCGCCGGCGCACGGGGTCGGCCCCAGCATAGGCGGCTGACTCGTGTGCTGGCGAGTAGGTGCCGGGCTGTGGGGATGTCTGTCCGGGTCCTGGGTAGGACTCGGCCCGGCAGGGGTGCGGGAGTAGCTGCTTTGCTGGGAGGGCGTGGTCCCAAACAGAACGCGTTGCATTTGACGAGATTCTGAATGGCATTGTATATTATGTATTATATTTTTATTTAAATTTTTTTTTTTATCATGAATTAAATCTTACACTGTACTCTAGGTATCCTGGCCCCGAAATACAATAAACTTCTGTTATTCTGTTATAACAGTATGTGGTATGTACATTCAAAGAGTATTTGGCACAGAAGATTATAAAGAGTCACATGGGACAAAACGTCCCCAGTCGATCAAAGTGTCCAGTATCCAGGCAGTCGTATGTCCCAACACATTCCTTCTCATTACACATCATACATACAAGATACATGTAAAAACAGATATCAACAAGATATATCATCAACAATAAGCAAGATGAAAAGTTAAATTTGTGCGAGTTCATTCCATGTTTTGTCCAAACATTAAAGGGTTTCCGTCTAGTGTGAAGTACTACATGATGCAGGAGAAGGTTTTACCATACTCACCAGCTTCATGGCCTCATAGTGCAGGGTGAGCACAGGTAGGTTTGGTTCTCTGGCTGCCTCTTTCTGCCATGTCAGCAGGTAGTTGTGGTAGGATCCAAACGGCACTGAAAGTAGACCGGGAAATGCGGAAGTAATGCGGTGAAATATTGTTTACCAAATAATTTGTATCCATAAAAAACAAAACTTACATTTCCCAGATAAAAACGCCTCTGTGAACTCCACGAAGTCCCCATCATATCCAATGGAAGATAATATGTCCTTTTTGTGGTTGAAAAAGGATACACAAACATCCTTGGGATTGCGCATGATCTGGATACATTTGATCTTCTTCTCTACAATCTGTGTTGGGAGCATGCGAAGAGGAAGGTGTGTATTCAGTATCTTCGGCTTTTGCATAGTTTCGATTCCGTCTTTTTGTATGAACTCTATCATTTTGGTCTCCTTCACCTCCTTCGTATTCCGAATGATTCCACTTTTGAGCATCTCGATAATCTCCCACAACCAGTGGGTTCCTATCAAAAGATACATTTAATAAAACCACTGGAATGGAATTAGTTGATGTGGAAGGCTGATTATCCTCAGGATAAGAGTTGCTGGATTTCTTTATATTTAAAGTTAATGCAATGAATACACCTATTATGATGTCATGTTCTTCATAATAGGAACTACATGAAAGACAATACTTTTTAAGGGTTGCTCTTGTTCTCGTTATATAACGAAGCATAACAGTCACACATGCTTATGCGTGGGGACTGACCAATGGTGTGACTTTGTGATAGGGAGAGACAATACTGGAAAACTGTCTTTGTTTTGCTACACATTTTGTGGAATATAACAGTTGTTCGCCCGACATGCCCAAATGTCCTGATAACTATTGTGTTGCTGACAATTCGTTTCTTACAACAAGAAAACACTGTTAGTGTTGGAAGTAGTGATCAACACGGACAAAAAACAGTCAGACGTTTACATTGGGTTATGTCATACTTACACTTGTGGTGACTCTTAAAGCTGATGAGCATATGGGCATATACGTTATACGTTACTATGTAGGTAGCTACATCATACAAGTCTTATAAATAACTGAAGAACTTTTACATTTGTATAGCGCTGTGATAGATTGAGGAAACTAGATAGCATTATACCACACTTGGGATAAGCGCATATTATGATGTCATCTTCTTCCATAGTGCAATCTTTGAGACGCTTGAATTCCTCAATTGGGTCCTTCCCTTTGGATATCTGACGAGGCCACAAACTCCAATATATACCCTCGTACTGATAACACCTGAAGCCATGTCCCTTGGAGTTGATGAGATCCACCATCTCAACCTCGGAGGCTGTCGCACATTCTGTCCCTGAGTCAGGTCTGTGAACGAAGCAAAGTCTTGTTTATTTGTTTGTGTTCAATAAACCAAGTCACCGACCTACCCCAATACGTCATTAATCACTTCGTATGTCACGCGTACGATTTGGGGTTCAGTCATTACCTACCATCCTCACCCCACGGTAAAATGTGGGCAGAGCGTGTAATATGAGGACCGCGTTTCTGAATATAATTTTACTCCTTCATTAAAATAATTCAAGATTATACTCGTTGTGTTGACCATCCAAAATTTTCACCCTATATGTGTGTGACTCCTAAATGTGATTCATTGTTACTTAATATTCTCCTGACGTGGCGACACAAGCGATCGATACAAGAGACTGCTTGGAAACAGACACTTACACATGTTACATGCAGCTATGCAACTTCTGTTTTAAGCCTACCTTATACACTCTGCTGGTCTGCTTGGCCATAGTATCGCCTTCAAATGTGTGCTTTTCATGAACCTATATTTTCAGTCACGCATCTGTAGTTTGTATCGTTCGTCATTCCCCTCAAATTATTTATTGAAAACGTATCGTATTAAGCATATTTGACTCTGTAAGCTATCAGTGCACAGAGATAACCAATATGAATATAAATGACATATGAATATATGTTTTTTCTCAAGCTGACGTTATTACTTTCCAATACGTGAATGCAGAGAGTGTAAAAATGCATGACTTGACCTGTCCTAGAAAGATTTCCGTGCGTTTTCGATCACATTCTGCTCTGCATTACCCTGTGATTTGCGGTTATTGGATTAACACGTTATCAGTTTGAGAAAGGGAAATAACACCGTTAGCTCTACCTTGCTGACTAGGAGTTGGAAGCACAATTCTTACCATATATCTTCTGTTTCGCACACACATACAAGTTGTCACTTTGAACTTACTTATAAATTCCACATCAGGATGTAATTTGCAGGTTATTTCAAATCATAGCTTTGGGGATGGCACTTCGAATGCTACTATGAGAATGCTACCATGGAGGTCTTCGGAATTTATTTTATTTTGAGTCTTTATATATGTATATATATACTTAAAGCAAAAGAAACGTCAGTTTATATATTTCCTTCGGAGAAACGGATAACTGTAAACTCAGTTAATGCTTTGATTCAATCAACTAAGTCATCGACGTTACCCAAGCTGCCATTAATCGTTTCATACGTCAAGCGTACGACATTTCCTAGCATCCTCATCGCACGGTAAAATCTGACCTTAGCAGGAGTGAGTGAGTGAGTTATTATTTTACGTCACATCGTCACTATTTCAGCCATATCATGACGAAAACTATTTATACAATAAAAAGTGACATGAGAACATTTGACATTGAAATGGAATATATATACGTTATAAAAACCTGTCGACGAAGGACAATAAAACAACTAGGATCTCACAAGGTAGAGAAGGTAGATCACCATACCAGGGACGACCTTAGCAGGAGGAATACGACAACTCGGTACAGTCTTACTCCTTCATCAGACTATTCAAGAATACACTCCGAAACGTTGTGCTCACCAGGAGTTGATCATCCATATATTTTCACCATTTATGTCTGTCACTACTAAATGCCATTCACAGACGACTAAATATTAACCCTAATTACTGCCCACGTCATCCACATAACAAGATCACACATTTGGCAGGTAATTGTCAGAACAGAAGGAGATGCAAAATGGCTACTGCAGGTAAATCCAACACCTCGGCCTGGCATATGCACCACGTCAGACTAATATTCAACCGACATGGCAGCACAAGCGATCAATACAAGAGACGCTTAAAAACAGGCACTTTCATGTTTGATGTTGAATGCAAACTATGTAAGGGTCACAATCAGTGATATGTTCTATTTTATACCTACCTTGGGCACTCGGTCTGCATGGCCATAGTATTGCTTTCAAGTGTGAGCTTTCCACTCACCTATATTTTCAGTCACGTGTATCACATTTCATTTCCCTCAAATGCATAAATGAAATCCTGCCTTTATTACATGTAAGTTAACAGTGTGCATGGATATCCTTGTTAAATATATATATATATATATATATATATATATATGCAATGCTTTTATACATGCTGATGTTATAAATGCCCAATACGCGAATATATATATATGCAATACCCCTTGACTTGCAGTTATAAGAATAACACGTTCTCAATTTGACAAACGGAAATAACACTGCCACTCCTGCCTGGCTGACAAGGAGTTGGATGTCCAAGTTTAATACATCCTCTGTTTCACACACACACACTCTCTCTCTTTAATATGTACTGAATAGACAATGAAACTGTATGATCTATAGACGTTTTCAATGCAATACATTCAGTTTTATAGTACTATCGGGTAATAATTGTCCACATGCGTGAATTACAACATGTAACAGGTAAAATGTTCTGTAAGTAATAGTACATGTGAACACAAGGGGTGTTAACGTTCCCTGAATCACCTGATGTGATAGCCGTATGCAAAGCTTTGAATTTAACGTTGTGGAACAGCCTGACAAACGGAAATAACACTGCCAGTTCTGCCTGGCTAATACATGATCCTCTGTTTCAATCACACACTCACACTCTCTCTCTCTTCTCTGTTGAAAGTATCTGAGCAACTTGAAACCATATAATTGTGATGTTTATTTTATACTTTGACAGGAAAGTGGGCCAAATAATGATGCATAGAGCTGATATTTTTGGTTATTGTTCCTTTAAGAATCTGTCCAGCATTTCAACGAGAGCGAGTTTAGTGGTAGAGAATTCCATATCAAAGAAATGAATGTGCAGGGTACGAACTCTATACATCAGGGGCTATTTCCTATTGGTGCAAGACTCAAATACGCCTGAATCTGGTTATACTATGCTGTAACTTGATGATGCCACTTTACCTATGGTTTGTTTCATAATTTCTAGATCACAGTTCTCGGTAGCTGGGATACGCAGCCATCCAATCATCTGAACCATTGACTAGGACTATGTATTGCCCCAAATTTCTTATTGCGATATATTGCGATATACTCTTCTGTATTGCGATACGTATTGCAATATATTGTGAAAGAACAGTTATTGAGATCTGCCCACTTGGTAATATTCTTTTACCTTCAAATTGAATCACAGTATATGTGGGTAACCAGTGTGCATTGTACAGCTTCTTTTGAAGTGAAAAAAGGAAAATTCAGAACATTCTTCTGTTTATATTTATATTTTAAAACAGCAGCAATCGACACTCACTAAAATATTTTTACTGGCCCTCCGGGCTAGTGGATTTTGTATGTCACTAGTCCTTTCCAAAAAGTACTAGCCCTACGCTTTACTATAAAAGAAACTTTCAACAAGTCTTTCTTTTAATTGTAACTGCTGTGCAAAGGAAAGTTAACGCAGATAAATGTATGATTTCTCATTTCATATACATGAATATGACAAATTCAACTGAAACAAGCTTACACCATATCCTCCATCCACCCACCTATACTATTTAAATACTTTAACTTCTTTGAATAGCAAAGGATGTTGTATTTCAAATAATTTAAAGAGTTAAAGAATTTACTGTACACATCTGCTTTACTCGAGAAAACATATTTGAAGTCACAATCATGTGACATGATCTTGAAGTGCACATTCTAATCTAAACGATGATTTATGCACCTTTGTCTTGGAATAAAAGTATTATTAACATTACTTATTTCATGAATGACGTTTGGTACACATTCACATAAAGAAATGATTTAACAAAACACTCGCGATGGGCAAAAGTCACTCTGTATCAGGTAAAGTACACTTTCTTTAGACTCAATAGAAAAAATGAAACATGAGAAACATAACCTTATAATAAGATAGAAACCTACGTTTATCAAGGAAAATATCAGCTCGTCAAACATTATTGCTATGTCATACACCATTTAATTTTTTTAGGTCGAATCCAACTGTTGATAAATATCAAAGGTGTGTTTATCATATTATTTAAATAATTCAACTTCAACTAATTAAATTTATTTCTAATAGTAATACAAATTTACACACGTAAAATGTCCATATAAACCACGAAGGAGACGTAAACTCCCGCTATTTTAATCCATTTGTAAGATGACATAATATCCTGTTGCCTATTTCTTTTATATTTTCATTTTTACGTAATCAGAAAATTATTATATAAAGATTAATTAAATAATATGTATGGTCGCCTATTTTTCGATAACCGTGGCTTTTCATGACACAACATTGGGAAATGCCTCCGTTTTTGAAGCTCCGTATGAACAACACTCTAGAAGATTCATTTGATGGCGGGTATTGTTCCAAAGCTTAAATTATCAATAATAGCATATTAACCTTGATAGGAGTATTTTCGCAGTTGTAAGAAGCGATTTTATTGGATAAAGATTGGTTTCTAATGACGCTTTTTCGCCACAGTCTGCTATAAGGTTCGTGATTGGTAAAATCATGCTCGTAAGCCAATCATATTACAGTAATGAATACCGTCCTCGTAAACGAAACCTGTTAGACAAGCTATTCTGCAACAAATCGCCATATATACGTAAACTATGGAACATATTGGACGTATCGTGCTAGGTGGCAAATGCAAATGTTTTCTTATTAAAACATCGTGTCCGAGCATGAAGATCGAGGTGACGAAGGCCGAGATGTCACTTGACTTACATAACATGATCGTACGAAAAGATGGAAATAGTAACTTAAGCCTTGTTTACATGCACCACATTTACCCCCATGGGGGTAAATTTACCCACAGGGGCAAATGGCAAAATTGTGCTTGCATTTACATGGTGGGAGGTATTGATATTTCTTGTCACTTGGATGAATATAGACGTTTGTACAAATCTAGAAAACGGAAGAGATCCGTCCAAACTTTGTGCGTGGGTTCATCACTAGAGAACGCCATGTTTTGGAAAAGGAAAGGAGTAGATATTGGTGGGAAGTAACTGTACCACGTTTTGATGAAACTCAGTGTAAAGAAAGCGTCAGAACGTCAAGGGACGTGTGCCAGCGCATCTGTGAAAAGTTCCATCTTCACATTCAAAAAGATTCGAGTAGCAGTGGCAATATACTACTTGGCCACAACAGTAGAATATTGCATTGTTGGTAATCTGTTTGGGATTCACAGGTCAACAGTTTCTTGTGTAGTACATGAAGTGTGTTATGCCAATTGTACACACGTGTTTCCAGATGTTGTGAAGTTTCCTATAGGCGAGGAAAGCTTCAAAGCTTACCACAGACTGGAAGGAAAGAGTGGGTAGTGCTAACAATGATTGTGACATGCCTGTCGTCATCATTGTAGATCCAGCCTGTCACATGTCTCACTAGCTCTTAACACTTTACGGAAATGGAGGAACCCAATCAGATGAGAAGTCATACTTCAACTTCCGCGTCCGCAGTGCCCGGATGGTCATTGAAATACATTTGGACGCTTCAAAGGAAGATGTAGGCGCATAACATGTGTGAATCAGACCACATGTTCAACCCTGACTGGCTGGATGAGGTTGATGAGGTACATGATGGCGACCAAGGACCACAAGGTCAAGTTGATACCACTGGACAAGAATGTTGGACATTGGATGGATGATGGATTGGCATATGGTTGAGGAGTGTTCATGATGAACTGTAGCATACGCAAGTGGTGTTCTCTGTCAGAAGCTTTCTGTCTTTCTCCTTTATCCAGTTTCCTAAGTGCAAGCTCTCTATTTTCTTTCTCTCGTCATTTTTCTCATTTCCAGCTCAATTTGGTTCTTTTCCAACTCAATCTGCCTTGCTTCAATATCTTCATTAGGTATAGCAAACTAGTCCATGACAGTTTTCAAAGTTGTTTGCAGTTTGGGTTTTCTTTGTTTTCCTTTTTGTTTCTTTTCATATGACCATTTTGTTGGCCATTTTTAACACATTCATAATCTCCTGGCTCAGCAAGTTCGACATCATCAGCAATGTTGTCGGTAACATGATCATCAGTAACTTCAAGATCAGATATGTCTGTATCTGATGCAACTGACTGCTGGAGACTTTGAATGCCTTTTCCAGGTGATGTGGCAAAATTTCATTTAGCTGTTCATAAAATGTGCAGAGTTTTCTGGTCTGTCCACTCCTCTTCAGTGAATCCCTACACTGTCTATATGATTTTTAAGTGTTTTCGTTCGTTCTGTGCATTGTATGGCCGTTTTCTCAAAGCGTGGTTCATGCATTACTTTGTTCACCTTTGAATAAACAGCTGTATCAGCTTTTGAGGGGCTGTCCAGAAGGGACTGGATGGGCATGTCTCCGCAGATACTAAGCAGACCCTTTGTCTCATCATCTGTCCAGGCTTAACCACGTCGTAAACGCTTGTTTATCAGAGGCATGTTGTTTCCAGTGTAGAGCTACAGATTAATGACAGGGTGGGGAGTGCAAACCAACAACATACATACCAACAAAATGCATGTCTAGATTTCCTGGAAAACCATTCCATTATAAGCAGGGATGGATGGTTCTACAAATGTACCCCTGGTTGTATTTAGCTTGATACACCGTTTACATGACACTTTTACCCCCAAGGGGTAGAATACCCCCGGGGGTAACTGAATTTGCTCCACCTCTTGACCAGGGGCAGAATACTCCCCTGTGGGTATAATTTACCCCCCTGTTAGACCCGTTTATACGACAAAATTTGCCTCTCAGGGGTATTTTAACCCAGGTGGTATTTTACCCCCGGGGAAAGGGGTGCATGTAAACACGGCTTTAGATGTACGTTTGACAACTTTTATGAAACTGTTGATTTTATTCATTAGTTTATTCAATTTTAATGTATACCGGTAATACCGTGCAGCCCTACCATTGACCCTAAACATCCGATTCCTTTTTTGGTAAGACTTGTTAAGTTTTGGCACTGACGTTCTATATTGTTCATCCATGGGTTCTTGAAGAAGCTCATTCTCAGTGATTCTGTCTGAATGTTTACACTGATTACCATTTAGTGCTCGGTTTTGTTGTCAGTGCAGTGTGTACTATTTATCATTTCAGCTGAAAGTTTCCGTTTTCACAAAGATATACATAAAAGTGTGGAAATGATGATGCGAAGAGGAAATGCAAATAACGAGTATATTCTGCTGTTAATGTGATTTGGCATCTTACTTGAAAGTAATTGGTCTCATTCATAAACTCTTAATATACACAAATAACTTAATTTAGCACCCTTGTATTTTTGCAATTATATGTTTTCAACACGTACTCGTAGTGACCACGGTGGAAAAGCATGAGTTTTCGTGACCCGTCTGATCCATTGACTCATACAAACGACAAAATGACTGGAATCATTGTGGATGTTATTATTGTAATTGCTCATTTAAAAACAACAACACACACTTATTTTCATACAAAACCATGCCTGTTCAAGTGTGGCCCTGGAAAGTTTAATGTTGAATTTATTGGTGAATGTGAACATTAAAAATGTCATGTTGCGTGTCTTACATGATTCAAGGTCAATACCGAGTGTAACCTCAATGTGACTTCATGACAGCCAGCACTCTCTTCCTCATATCCCATAGATCCTATGAAGGAGCAGTCTACGCAATTCCTCGAGTAAAGCAGCTTCCAATTGGGCCTGGTGCACACGACGACCAATCATGTCCCAGATATGCTCCAAAGTGTTAACATCGGGGGTCATTCAATTGCGAGATATGTCAGGGGGTGTTTGACTAAGTTTGTAAGTAAATGTAGCCATTACATACAATATGTGAAATCCCTTCGATGTTCTACGGTATGCCTTTGCATATTAAAAACTGGATATTGTAATATCATGATTGTCATGGCAGAGATTATGCGTGGGATTATTGGTCTTTAAATAATCTGAAAATAGAATCCCCAAACACAATTTCATACTGACAACGCGTCCTTAAATATGAATCCTACAGGACACTATAAGGGGTGTCAAGACATTGTGTCATCGCTTGTGTTGTGCCCTTTGACTTGCTCGGCGCTTTGACTTGCTTGGCCCTTTGACTTGCTTGGCCCCTTGTGTCGATTGGTTCTTTTAAAACACTAACACAGCGCCTTGAGCATGCACTAGTGCGTGAATATGTGGATATCTGCAATGAAGTGAGGAGGATATTTATTTACTAAATGTATCCTGATAACATTGTGATAAAATTCATTTCTTTCATGATGATATTTACATACAAATGCCCTGTAGTTGAAGTATGATGAGTGAGTGAGTGGTTAATATTTAAAGTCACATCGACAGTATTTCAGCCATATAGTGACGAGAACAATCTATACATTAAACCTAAATATAACTATACCTTATAAACCTGTCTTCGAAGGACAGTAAAAAATCAAGAATATCACTGATCTGGTGTGACACTAGTATGTTGTAATAAAATCTAATACAGGAAACAAAACAAAATAAAAACAGGTTACTGATCGACAGCAACTGAAGGTAGATCATCATACTGTGGCAGGTATGAAGTCATGTAAGATTTGGTTCATTTGAAGTTGTCATTGTCTATAGTTTTAACGCAAGTAGTATCCTTTTTAAACGTTAGTCTATGGTTATGTTTAGATCTTGCTTAGTCCATTTCGGGTATAAGGGGTGTCAAGAAATTGTGTCATCGCTAGTGTTGTGCCCTTTGACTTGCTTGCCCCTTGTGTCGATTGGTTCTTTAAAAACACTAAAAACTACTTGCACGTCAGCCATTGCACTTAACTTCAATCCGATCACATCTCAGAACACAAAAAGCTAACACATCAGATCTAAAGGTAGGAACAATAATGCTAAACCTAAACCTAAAGCCTAACCCCTTGAAATAATCATAATAAACAGAACGCATTTCAAGCGGGGTTTACGGGCGGAACTCTTACCGTATATTTGTGCAATATTATATTAGGCAGAGGCATTTCTCGTAAGTAGATTATCTTGCAGTGTTATTGTAAATAACGCTCATGCTTTAAAGTATGCTACATTGCATGGATTGGTTATGTTCCATGCGGTATTACTATAACGCACTTGATTTACATTATAGTTACAATGCAGAATGGTTGAATGTGTGAATGATTTATAAGTATGACCTGATCTAGCTCATGCATAGTTATGTCAGTAGTGAACCATAGCTACTGATTGTTGTGATTTGTATATATACATATTTAGAATAGTGAGATTTTGGTTTGCTTGTTCTTGTAGCAGCAGTATATTCATTTGGAGACGTGGCTCTTCTACACCCTAGAATACATAGTCAATACAATCCACCGCTGCTCAGTTGCTTTTTTTTTGGCGTTCCACATCCCTGAGCGACGCCATTTCACGGTGCAAGCCGTCAATTCCTCTTTGTTGACGACCTGTTTGTGATTTTACTGTTTGTGAGCAAAACTAGTTTATAACACTGCACAAATAGGAAGGGCAAACAGCGCTTTCAACAGCGCTTCATTAGTTACTGCAGATATTCAATACATATAAGAAACGTATTTCGTTAACCTGCATATGTGTCCTGTTTGTTGCATTGTCACTTAATTCACATGCAGCCAGATTCAAATCACAGCCAAATTGGGGTCACTTCGTATTTCACTGGGGAGTACAGTTTGATTCACAACAAGGAAATTGTACTTTTAGATTTATGCCTTGGTTGACTGTGGCAGTGTATCCGATTGCATTATGTATAGGTTAGGCTACGAGCTCCCCGTGTTTCACCGTTCAGATGTTGAGAACCCCGAGGTTGTTTGGAAAGAAGTTCCGGTCCGGGGTTTAACTGGTTTGGCGGTTTTGTATTCTTTAAGTATAATTGTGCAAGTTCTATATCTGGGTGTGTAACATGTTGTTAGACTGACAGTGTTAGTATCTTGCGAATATTGAGGTTTTTCTCTTGAATATACATGATTCACTTGTACGCAAACTAGGAAGATTTGCACTTATTATGGGCGTAATTGTAAAATACATACATGCATGCATGCATACATACATACATACATACATAATACATACATACATACATATATACATACATACATACATACATCAAACATACATACATGGCATCCAACATCAATTGTACCTCAGTTGCAAGGGCGGAGTACAGAAGGCCAAGGGGCCTGTTGTGTTCGTCCGCCGATCATTCGTTCGAATTCCTTGTTTGCACCCCTCTCTTATGACACCTATTGTGAATGAAAAACAATTCAAGCTTCAAACCCACTCACTTTACGTTAAAGTAGCGTTAATTCCATGATGGTTTCCAATGCTGAATAGGTTTGGCTACATATATGTAAGTTCAATGTCTAAAGACTGTTTTACATCAAAACTGTGCTAATATATCAAACTTACCTGACATGTACATGTAGGTATCTGTATCGACAGAGTTATCAAATGTGTCGATGCTTGGGAAAACAAGTCCGCCGAAAACCCGAAAGGTTAAAATACCATTTAGATCCTATAAGTCCATCCTTCAGACATCGGAGTTTGTTTCCTTTCTTGTCTAACTATAAAGTATATGCAAAGCCTACCTTTCCTGTAAAATGTCGCAGCGGAGCCTTTCTTCCAGAAACCTGGATAACGCCGCTCTTGCTTATCTCTGGCCTCCTTCTCCTTCAGGTTCTTGAAGGAACACGCCTCGAGCACATCCTTACAGAATTTGTCTGTGACGTCAAGATCCAGAAACCTTGCCATGTCCTTAACTCTTTCAACACCAGTCAACCAGAGGCATTTACTGCCATGACACCGAGTTCCCAGAGACTCTGAGGTCATAGATGAAGCCTATGTTTATGAAGGAAATTATAAGCTTGTAAAACGTTATTGCTACTACATCCGATACACCATTTAAAAGATCTAATCCTACTGTTGATAAATATGAAGTTTATTTTTATAATATTATTCAAATAATACAACTACAACATAAATAAATTTATTTTTGAATGAAAATGCAAGCTTACATTTATAACGTCCAGATAAACCACAAATAGAGCAAAAACTATGGCGATTTTTTCCATTTGTGACATGTCATAACATCCCCGTGCCTTTTTCTTTTATATTTTCATTTTTACGTAATCAGAAAATTATTATAAAAAGATTTCTTAAACAATATGTATGGTCGCCTATTTCCCGATATCTGTGGCTTTCCGCTCGGTAAAATGACATAACAACTGAAAATACCTCCGTTTTCGAAGCTTCGTATGAATAACATGCGCGGCAAATCGTTTGATGTCGGGCATCGTTCGAAAGCTCTGAACATCAACAATATCACTGTACCCTTGCCAAGAGTATTTTCACAGTTGTAAGAAGCGATTTTATTGGATAAAGATTGGTTTCTAATGACGCTTTTTCGCCACAGTCTGCTATAAGGGTCGTGATTGGTCAAAATCAGACACGTGACCTAAAGCAGCCAATCATATTACAGCAATGGATACCGTCCTCGTAAACGAAAACTTTTAGATTTAGACAAAAGTTTTGGGTAAAATAATGCTATTGAACATAGTAAGCAAGAAATCGCTACCTATACGTAAATTATGGAACTAAGTGGACGTATCGTGCTAGGTTATGACCTGTGACAAAAATGCTTCATGTATGTATTTTCGCATTAAACATCGTGTCCGAGCGTGAAGATTGAGGCGGCGAGAGCCGAGATGTCACTTGTCAGTGACTTGACTTGCATTACATGATCGCACAAAAAGATGGAAATAGTAATTTTATATGTACGTTTGACAACTTTTATGAATGCTGTTGTTGATTTTATTCATTAGTTTATTCAATTTATTTAATAATAAACATCGTTACTTTGCTCTTTGACAATGTTATTGTGGACCCGCTGCCGAAGCATGTGTCCGAGAATCGTTGTTTTCAATAACATTGCGAAAAATAGTTTATAATTTTAATTCTGCTGATAATATATGATAAATTGAAATTTAATAAGTGTTTTTAGACATTGTGAAATGTGATAGATTTGATATATGAATTAAAAGTCAGGTAGGTTCCTAAAATTATGTCTCATTTTGACGTGACTACTGCCTGGCCGATTAATCGGCCTCCGGTGTCTGGGGACTCATAACGTTGTGGCCGATTATTCGGCCTGCGGTGTTGAATGGGTTAAGACACTTCAGAGGATCCTGGAAATACAATTCAACATTATGTTGAAATTCGTAAAGTACTCTTACATGTGTACTTTACTTTTCGTTCTTGTTACATCGTTTCTTGGTATTTTGAATCACATCTTTTCTGGAATGTATAATACATGACAAACACCAAATGAAAAAATGTATATTATGGAAAACTTAACACCAAGCCAAATATGACAGTTATTCAGATACGAAGAACACTGTCCGCACTTACGGCTTTCATATCACCATTGTACAGATAGAACACCGGTTGTTCAGGGGACACTTCAGTAGTCCAGCTTGTGAGATAGCCGTGGTAGGATCTATATGGTACTGAAGCATCGACGACAGTGAGTATGGTTAAAGGAGAATACGGGTGAATTACAATAATTTGATGGGTTAAAGATAAAGTCATCAGAAACATATTCCCAAATTTTCAATTAAAAACTATGTATAATTATGTTTTAATTGCGAAAACAGTTTCTGTAAATCTCAGCTTCGGCCATTATGCATATTTCACTCGAACCCACGTGACCTTTCTGCTCGTGACGTCAAATGTGCCTGGAGTCCGCCATATTGCCAAAGACCAAGCGCTAAAGTAGTACAAGTCGTGTTGTTTCTGTCGTTTTTTTAAATGGTACGATGGTGTATTGCGTTGCCTGGGGATGCACGGCATCATCGAACATGGGAAAGAACCACCATTTCTTCCGTTTGCCAAGTGAAATGACAGATTTCGGCAGGAGAAATGCGCCGATCATTCCGAGTCGGACGCATATGAAAGAGACATGCACGCATGGGGTATGGAAATCCCCAAGCTAGGCTGAAGAAGGAAAAAGTACCCACGAGATTCATTAATTATACTCCATTCCCTGTAACAACTTACTGTCAGTGGTATGTTTACATAAATTAAATCAAGTCCGATTGCCAGTCGAATTGCCCCCGCTGCAAAATGACCCAGCAAATTTGGTCAAATTGCCCCAGTGGGTAGTCAAAATGCCCCAATTTATTTAAAATGAATAAATAGAGGTCATAAATGCATAGTTTTGTCAACTTTGATATTATGTTCTTCATATATAAGTATATACATAGTTATGAGTTTACTGATGAAACATTTGTCAGAAATATTACTTCCTAATAACTTTTGTATGAAGAACATAATATCATAATAAGTTGACAAAAACTATGCATTTACGGCACATATTCAATCATTATAAATAGATTTGAACAAATTAGAATGAATGACCAAATAAGCTTAGGCATTTTGTAGCTGGGGCAGTTCGACTGGTACACATGAGATATCTATTATCAAAATCAGTAAGAGATTTCACATGAGCTTGAAAATGTTTCGCTATAACGTTCTTTTCGGTTTGGAGCCCTAAATGATGCAGTCAACTCGAAACATTGCCGAATACAACGGCAAATCATGAAGTACTTGTTGCTTTCATTGTTTTCCATTTTGTCCAATTACGCACGTCGGCATCAGGCTTGCTATTTGTCAGTAGTGTGTGCCGTGAAAGTTGTTCTGTATTCTCATTGGCTGACAGAAATGTCATTCTAAGGCTATAACCGAGTACCATAACTATTTCCATAACCAAACAATGGGGAAACATACGTTGTTCTGACTAGTATTTTATAATTCACCAGTTTTCGGGGAATAACTTATCTGCGTCGCAAATATTATCTCTGCTCGACCAGGCTGGGATCTTGTATCGAGACTTGATACGTTATTAATGAGAACTAGGATCCTAATATTTTTCAACAAAATAATTCCAACAAAATTCCAGACACCCTACAGTCACCCATTTGACACAAAATGAACTGTAATCACATTTTTTTGAAAATAATTCTTAGTAACTGGTCATATGTTTATAGGGGTAAGTTTGCTGGCTGGAACTGTATGACATTTCGCTTACAAGTAGTAATCTTGTTAAATGATATGGTCTAGTTTTAATTTTTTTTTACCTCAAGCGGTGCCTCCGTTTCGCTTGATTCTTCTTCTTCATCTTCATCTTCAGTGGAAGATTGTCTTGCAAGATGTAAAATCGGATCGTATTGATACGGTCTAACATCCATTTCAGAAATGACATCAGGAACATCTTTTACTGCTTCAGAATCCACGGAGTTGTGAGGCAAAATCAAAGAGGAAGCCATCAGCAACAGGCACTTATGACGTCATGTCACGTGATACCCCCTCTGTTCATTAACTGTCGGGTGTTTTCGTAATAGGCGGAAATACGAGTATTTTTTTGTGTGTTTTTATTGCTATTTTACAAACTTTTTGTTAAATTTTAATCACGGAATGTGACTTTTAGAATATCCTTTACAATATATCAAAAGTTTTGTTTTCGTTCGTATTCTCCTTTAAGGAAGCTTTAAGTCATTCTCATTTGTTTTATTAAATATCGTGGTCAGGAAAACATGGGTGGGAGAGTGGAGTAGGGAGTCCGTAGAATAGAGCACAGATCCTCGGCGTAAAGAGTAATGCATGGTACCCCTGTATCCCCCCACCCAATTTCTGCATATTATAACACCATGGTGACGTAGAATCACAAACATACGTAAAGAGTGAATTCGACATAAATTGTATTAATTGCCTTAATGGGGCATGGTGGCCGAGCTGGCTAAGGCGCCAGGCTAGTGATCCAGCGAGCTTAAGATGTCGGGATCGAGCCCACCTGTGACCGGGTGTAAAAGCCTTGGAGTCAACTTTGCGTGCAGACTCTTTCAGTGTTGTCACAACCCCTAGTGTACAGCATACAATCATGACCAGATGGTGGCCATATGCATACGTGCAAACACCTAGTTACAGTACAGTAACGTGCAGTAAACTTTGACAAAGTACTGTGACCATATGTCCCAGTCGACCCAGTTGTGAATGGGTACCTCGTAAGGATGAGAAAGCCGCAATAACTCGGTGCGCCAAGTGGCTGCAAGAGTTGTATGATCCAATGATCGAGGGAAAAAAATACCATGATCAACATGGGAATACTCCAATATCCCACATATTGTGTGTTGGTCTGAACTTGTCCTTGCCCAACTGTGTCATAAGTATTGTTTGTCATTTTGAATGGACCCCTTGCGAACCTGGGAATAATAAGACTGAAATGGTACTATTCTGAGATGTTAACTAACTTCCCCGAGTACATGGTAATCTGACGACATGGTAGCTATATCACATACAGCTGAGTAGCACTGGCAACTAGCTGTATTGGTACAAAACGCTGGTGTTGGTTGGACGAGGCAAAGTGACTGAGTGAGTGAGTTTGGTTTTACGCCGCTTTTAGCAATATTCCAGCAATATCACGGTGGAGGACACCAGAAATGGGCTTCACACATTGTACCTATGCAGGGAATGGAACCAGGGTCTTCGGCGTGACGAGCGAACGCTTTAACCACTAGGCTACCTCACCTCCCCGACGAGGCAAAGAGCGTATGTTACTCAACTACCCTATCACAAATATAATTATGAGGATTATTATACATGTACATGTATACAAGATAAATAAAAATAATGGACACACTTTTCATAACAGTTATATACTATATGCAGCAGGTGACACGACTAGTCCGGTATCTACTTGTTTAGAGAAGGCATGGCATATATTTATTTACGTCAAAATTGAGATGACCTAGTTACCACCCTACTGGCTTTTAAACAAGTGAGGCACCCGTGAAGAGCTATCCTCCTCGTGGTGGGTGCTGGGTAACGCTAAGAGCTCTTCAACCCCCCGTTGTGGACCCGGGAGTATATTTGGTCCACCAACCCGTTTGCCGTGGGTTGCGCCCCTGTGTCGGTGGAGGACGGGAGTCTGGTAGTTGAGTGCACTGGTTCCAGGAACAGTGTTCCTTTGCCCAACACACCACTTCGCCCCTTACTTCACCTAGACGGGTGGTTGAATGGGCCCGGTTCAACCAATCGGCTGGTCATGCCAAGCCCTGTGCATTACTTGTATCTGCACAAATTGAATTATGAACTATATTTTGGACTTTAGGTCTTGGTTCTTTTTGTTTATACACTATTATTAGATTTTGAAATATGTCCTGGTTATTCTGCCTAGAGTCTTGTGCCCAGAAGGCGGTAGATTGATTAATTGTGTAATCTTTCTGCTTGAGCATATCATCCCAGTATCCTTGGTGCTGCAGGTGTGAGATCCACTTGTATATAGCATTGTCTTGATGATACTCCGTGGTGGGTGGGGAGCTGGGATGATGAAACTCTACACCTCAACTTGAAACCCCCATGAAAAAACACCGTCAACTTGATAATGATCAAAGTACAACTGAAAGTTGTAGGCCATCCAAACAAATAGACTACTGGCCACGTTTTCTGGTAATTGAATCTCCAGATAAACAACCATTCAAACTGAACCCGTTTATTATCTCTAAAGATATATAGTATAGCAGAAGATGTAAAAAATATCAAAAGAATTAGATCTGGATCGTTGCTCATAGAATGTAGTAAACGGCAACAAGCAAGCAACCTGCTTGCAACTGATACGTTAGCTGGATCTCCTGTTACAGTGTGTATCCACCAGACCCTCAATTCAAGTAAAGGTATTGTTAGGGATAGGGATAATCTTTTAGAGGACATGACAGAACTTGACATCATGCTTGTAAACATCCACTTCTATTAGAAATTATTGAATTGTATAATGAACTTGCTACTGGCCAATGCGACATCGTCTTTTCTTGGTTACCCAGCCACGTTGGCATTTCTGGGAATACAATGGCTGATCTTGCTGCTAAGGCAGCACTGAATAAATCTGTGACGCCACTTTTTATCCCATACTCCCATACAGTTGTTTGACATGCTAGTTTTATATTCATATGTGTGATATTCTAGTATTTTTACAGGTTTTACTCTCCAAAATGTTTTCATTTGTCATTGTATAAATTGTTTTCGTCACGATATGGCTGAGATATGTGACGTTAAATATTAACTCACTCACTCACAATGTTTCCTATAAAGACCAATTTGCCTTTGTAAAGTTCCATCATGACGATGGAGCAACATCAGATGGGGTTACAGGTTGTAGAATGGTAGGCAAACGATCACTACCACAGAGGTCATCATGAACTGACCATTCAAATTCATTAAGCAGAGTTGGGTCTGCAATTCACAAATGAAGTGAAGAGTATGTGCCGGTATCAGGATGTAAATATATGCTAGAAGTATCATTCAAAATACATAAATCATTGGCGGACAGAAATTCTTCCAAAATCTGTCCCCTACTGCTGGTATGCGTACTTCCCCAAAGAGGATTATGTGCGTTCAGATCGCCAATTATTATACAAAGCTTTGGAAGCTGGTCATAGAGTGTCTGAAGCTCATTTTGCTGAAGAGAATATGATGGAGGAATGTAAAGAGAGCACAAAGTGAAAACAATATGCATGATGATGCGAACGGCCAGAGCTTGAAGAGGGGTATTGAGAGAGACAGGACTGTGAATTCCAGGAAGACAGATTGTGCAGCTTGTTCATGACACCTTCTGTCCACGGAAACTTACATACAAAAATGTTATCGCTCTTCCAAACTGTTTAACAGTGAGCATTTCATAACCAACGTTTGTCGTGAATCACTATCACATGCCATATTTGTTTATTCTTCTGTTCTACCCATCCGTCTCATTCCCATCACTTATCATTACAATGGGTAAGGAACAACGTTTCAAAGAAAACATGACGTTGATCTGCTCTGATATAAAGAACTATAGCTGGTAGTTGAGAGGTACAGCCTACGTTAACCACTGTGATTTAACATATCGGTAAGTAGGGACGATAATAATTCCTTCCTTCCTCCACTCAAATACTCACTTACTCAGCCGCTTATACATGTAAAACAGAAATCAATGAAACTACAGGGCGAGCTGATCCATAATGTCAAATTTTTGTTTACGGATGTGATAGTAGATGATGCAGTCATCGTTAACATTGTGTTTACATTTTACAGCACTCACAGAACACTTGTGCCTATGACATGACGTAATTCTCAGATGTGGACACTTATTCCCAGTGTGTAAACTAATCCTGCCAGACAGAGCATTGAGAACACAGGCATACTGTTGTGAAAGGTTTCTCTAGAGCTAAAGCTATAGTTCCATTGTTTATTCAGTACATATAATGACATCAAAACCTTTCACCTACTTCAGTGAAATTACGTGCAAACAACGTCCCTCGAGCAAATGCTGTTAAGAGATATGACTACAAATATGTGCTTAGTGACAATTTGGACCACCCCGTCCATTTACGTTTGGAACCTCTTGTAAGTAAATGTATGTTAATTGATGCAGCATCACGCAATCCGATGTACCAGATACTGGTGACATTCAGCTGAGAGCAGAAGCATTAGGAATTTAGGAATTTATAGGAAGGAAGGTGTAGATTTCAGTGACAGTACATCCTATATCAAATATGGCAACCACCGTGACGGTTTTCCCAAATACCGCTGGAACATCCGGTGATACAGATGATGTACAGGAAACATTGTCTAGTATTCAGAGACTGATGGCATTGTCTGGGTTATCGTGGTGCTACAAGCAGTCAAGGTCAGCACAACGGTGCACCCCATCCTCTGTGGCTACCTGCATATATTCAAGTTTGGTGTTCATAGTTTTCATTCTAGTGTTTGTCCTGGAAATTCCAAATTATACCCAAGCTGACTCTTTCACCGAGACAAGTATTGCAATATCGAGTCACATTGTAGCTGTGTTATCACTGACCTATTGGGGTCTCAGTACCAACATCCACAGCAAGATACGCATATTCTGCCAACGTCTTCATGAAGCACGCTTGAAGTTTAAAAGTTCTGTTCCAAATCCTTTATTGAGGAAGAGGGTAAAGAGGACATGTTTATGCTTACAAGTCTTCGCGGCGTTGATGTGTGTAGTCTTTGGAATTAATGCAGGCATGGTTCTTGAGCCCTCCAGTGAATTATATTGGCTGTTTATTGTCTCAAATGCGTTATATGGTGGTTTTAACACTCTTCAAAGCATTTCACTTTTGCTTCTGTTTTTGTCAATGTCCCTCCTGCTCACCTATGAATATGATGTTTGCACGCTGAGACTGGTACAGGCATCTGAAGGATCCGTCAAAGAGGAGGAGTTTGAGGACATTCGAGGTTACCACGCCTCGCTGACAGACCTAGTGGATTATGTGTGTTCCTTTATATCCATACACGTGGCTGCGGCCTATCTCACTTCGTTCCTTATTTTGTGTTTTTCCCTGTATACCTTCATCAACGACAGCTCTGCCATCCACTACATTGGGTTTTCGGCCTATTTTGTTTGCGTTGCCATTCTGACTCTCATCACTCTCACCTATCTTGGTATCAGACTGCACGAAGCGGTAAGTGTTTGAATTGTTATTTGAGGGAGGTACATCAAAACTTCTGTGATTTGTTCCTTTTCGCATTTTTTCAATCTGGTCGATTTTACTGAGAATTGTATATACTACTCGGCAAAAGAAATTATGCCCTTGAAAAACTGAATTAGAGCAAAACGTTGTTCAGGCTGGAAATACTTGCCGAAATGCTGTACTACAATTTCAATACCCGTACGTAATACATTACTATTTCCAGCCAAGATCAAACACAGATGTTTAGTTTTTCTGCTCGTAACCAAGCTGTTGGATTGGGATGGTTGTACACTGTAATGGTCTGCTCATATTGCAAACCCTAATATGTCTTTTATCATTCGTTTTCAGTTGTTGCCGTCAGTAAAGTATCCGATTTTGAGTAAATGTGAACTGTGATTGCTTTTAAAGAAAGTGACTTAATGTTTGTTTTCAGGCACACCGACCTTTGATTATTCTTCATGACTTGGCTGGGAGAAAGATGTCAGACAGGGTGATGATACTGGTAAGAAAATATATCGAGGTGGTATGATTGTGATACAGGTTTTTTTTAATCGATCAGATTTGAATTGTCGAACTAGGTTCATTTCCTTTGCATGTGTACCCATACAAATTTAAAATTGTCTGTCAGGCCTTACCGTACAGCTGCACAGACTTTTTCATTCTGATCTCAGTGATTCCATAAACATACCTACCATTCATTCAGATGTGTGTATGTCTGTTCCGCATGTGTTAGTGCCGGCATATATACTGTACATGCGACACTACCGTCCCCATTGAGAAGACGAAATCACATTTTATACAGATGTCATTACATTTCAAACATATGAGTGAAACGATCTGTAAGATTGGCATTTTAGAAGTTGGTGAGTACTAAGAAAGTAAGATACACTGGCATATATACTGTACATGCGATACATAGGACGCATTCGGCACTACCGTCCTCATTGACAACACGAAGTCACGTTTCATATAGATATCAATATATTTCTAACATATGTGTGACAAAATGTACATGTTATATGTGTTAAATTTGATAGATATTGCCAAGCATCTTTAACTTAATAAACTGACGATGTGGCAGAAGTATTGCTGGTGTGACTTAAACTCTTCACTCACTCTTTTAGCTTGATATACAGACCTAAATGTATTGTGATAAATCCTGATAATGTTATCGTGATAGAATAAACGATTTTATTGTCTTGTTACTGAAAAATGTAGACATTAATTAGTGACGATGTAGTTCGTTGTCAATATCTTTACTAACTGTACACCCAGGTCACACTTTTCGCCAACAAGTTGTCTCAGCGCAAGATTGGAATCAGTGCCTCAGGCCTATTGACCATCACAAAGGACACAGTCCTAACGGTATGTAGCACGCATATAGATCCATACATGTACATGGCAGCTGCCAGATCTTAATGTCCGACGCAATTGAATTCTCAAATAAAGCCCGCGAAAGAACACATGTAGTTTTCACTGCTGTTCAGTATCCAGTTGCAGTTCTATAACGTTGCTTCTTTGTTGTTACAGATCATCGGGACCCTCCTCACGTATGTTTTCATAGTGATCCAGTTTAAACCAGAATCAACTGCTGGGCTGCGGCAGAATGCAAACAACACGGCAGGATGAAGTTTGTGCACTAATGGCTATGCAGCTTTATGTTTCAATGGACTGACATCGCAACTATGGAAACAGTGCTTTGAAACGGCTGTCGTATATTATGTAATTGTAGCAATGGTCTCCAAATGTATAGACAGATCTCCACTAGAACCAATATGCTTATAAGTGAGTGAATGATACCAAAGATATACACAAAGAAAAAAGTTAAGCACGCACTGATATTTTTGATGATATTTATTTTAAATAGTGAAACAAGGTATAATTATGGGAAGGGTAGAGTTTAGACGATATAACCAGTGATGCGTGACAATCGCGCTCGTTTCGCTTGTAGCATGCACATGCAACATGCTACCCTCGAGGATCACACGGAGCAGTATGGCCCAACTGTATTTGGGGGTATTTAACGTTGGCTGAAACGGCCATTCAAGCATATTCATTGAACATGGCACGGAGACGATTGTCAATCGACACTAGGAATCAGATTATTGGTATGCATACCGCAGGAATGTCCTTTAAGGCGATTGGACGAAATCTGGGCTACCATTACACCATTTTTAGCCGTTTAGTTCGGAAACATGCACAGACCGGAAGTGCAATGGACCGTCCAAGCTCTGGAAGACCTCCTGCCACTACACCGCGTGAACACAGACAACTGATACGACATGCGCGCCCAGAACCCTTCAGTACAAGTCCTTAGCTGGAAAGACTGTGGGTACCCAATCGACCCATCAGCACCAGAACAGTCAGAAATCGTCTCAAAGCGACAGGATTGAAGGCCAGAAGAGTCTTTAAACGTCCCTTGTTGAGAGACCACCATAAACGTGCACGTTTGGCATGGTGCTTGACCAGACGACACTGAAATCTGAGGACCTGGAGGAAAATCCATTGGTCGGACGAAAGCCGCTTCTTACTTCCTGTTACTGATGGACGTACACGTGTTTGGAGGCATAACAACACAGTTTATACCCCCAGGAACATTCTTCCAACTGTTGCCTATAGAGGAGGATCTGTCATGGTATGGGGATGCCTCTCTAACAATTGCAAGCTGTATTTGGTCACCATCAGGGGCAACGTATCGGGAGCTCAATACATCCGGGACGCCCTACAGCCAGTCGTTGTCCCTCATTTCGATAACCATCCACTTGCTACACGACCTCAGTACATGGACGATAACGCCAGGCCTCATCGATCACGTGCCGTAATGGATTACATGAGGACCAATGCAGTGACAACTCTACCCTGGCCAGAGTTAAGCCCAGATCTGAAGCCTCTGGAGCATGTGTGGGACATTATAGGGCGCCTATCCAGGCATGGAACCCTCCAGTACGAAACTTACATCAGTTGGAGGCAGCTCTGTATGCTGAGTGGTTGTTATTGACCCGAGAACAGACCCGACGTCTGGTTGGAGGCATGAGACGTAGGGTGGAATGTGTCATCCGGGTACGTGGCTGGTCCACCCGGTACTGATTAGTCTCGCTGAACAGGTACACTAGTATCAGATGGTTGTTCTGTCAGATGACATTTGAATGTCGAGCATTTAGGGCCATTGCGGACCTGACATGTTTTTTTGCCTTTTGGCATTATGAAAATATCAGGGGTGCTTCTATCAAAAGCTATACTCGGGACCTACATGGGTTGTCAGTCAAGATGTGATGAGATGAAGGGATTCACATTATGATGCGAGAAATCTGAAAGATCTATTTTCCCGCGTGAGCGGACATCTCATTGTCAACTACCTGAGGGAATTGACCTGTATCATAAATTGTAACAATGCGAATTGCTCGCTTCTAAATTTGGTATGACTTTTTCTGTTTTTAAATTATAATGTAATCAAATTATATGTCTTTTAGCATGGACTTTGTACTTGGAATGCTCGTGAATGAATACTTGATCTCGTCACTATATGGCTGAAATAATGCCGATGCGACGTAAAACCCAACTCAACTGAACTCTTTGTGTATACGTTCTAAAATTGTGATTCAAATAGTGTTTTCAGCAAATGCATATTGGGTAGATATAAAAAACAGAAAACGTGATATGCTCCAGGACAATGCATTGATAACGTGTAGAGAAATCCACCAGAACTCACACAGCCTTCAGCAGTTTCAGGCCCTTTAGCTAATGCACAGTTGTATATACACATTTGTTTGTTAGTCTTTTATAAAAACGAATGTCATTAGAGCTGTCTAAAGATTCCTAATGTATCATCAAAGACAAAAATAAATACTATAATGACGATAGGTTGCTTCTGTACAAAGCATGCCGTTTGTCAACGGTTACATCGCATGTATTATGGGCCTGTGGGTTCAAGATACTGAATAAACCTCTGCCCGTCTGTTTGTTGGTTAGTTAGCAGGGGTGTTACTGATATCTTTCGCCTGATGTCCCTGATAAAACACAATATTAATAAGGGATGTGTTGAAGGTGACTGTTCGAACAACAATATTCACAAAACAGTTATGGTCTCCGCTCCAAAATAACTTAATTCATTCATTTCCTGTGAACAATAAACATTCAAAAATTGTGTGAGATGTTTGTTTTATTTAATAGTTGTTTGACAATGATGCAATTATTGGGAACACATTAATATACTAATGTACAAAAGAAAGTGCACACCTGGTGTTTTGAGACTGTTAAAATATTTTGCTAGCAATGTTCCAATTGGGTACGACGTCTATGGTGTTATTGCAACACGTGCACAATGTTGGTGACTTGTGAGTCACAATCAAAACACTTTTCTAAATATAACGCTGGATTCAGGAAAACATTTTACCAAAGCATCAGGCGTATAGTTTCTTTTGTACGTCAGTTAAGTAGTGAATTTACATTCACAGTAGTGAAATATTACTGTTGGTTTTATGACTGCCAACTAATGGATGTTAGAGAGCAAGATTCACGGTGCATATTGATGGAGCCTGCCCCACTCCCCTTCTTGGTGTTTTGTTGCACAAATGCTCACTTGCGTCCTATGTCCAATAGGTGAATGGTCTCAGCATATACCTGGCTATGGTAGTCTGTGGACGTTGAGGTTGCTGGAGGTGACCGCTGACGATTGGTGCAAGAGGAGCACTCGCGTTGTCGTCCTGAACGTCCAACGCGCCTTGCAATGGGCACTAACGGGTATAAGTTTGTTGAACTGATAGTACTGTCCAGTGTCCCTTAAAGTCACAAAATGGCTTGGTGTTTGCTCAGTGATAGTGATGACATCTCACACTATAACAAATGTAACGTCATATCTGTCAGGTCTCAGGTTGACATCAACTTGATGTTCATTTCAATGTCACGTGACATGACCACGTCTAACAAGTAGAAAACAGGCTGTAGCACAAAGGAAGGACAACATTATATGGAACGTCAATTCAACTTGACTCAGCCTTACCCAACCATATCCGAGACAATCTCGATCACAACATCTGGTAGGACAAAGTCAAAAGTCAATGAACCAACCTCAACGGAACGAGTGTTCACTCTATATTCCATCGTCTGCTTGTTTCACCGTTATAGTCCACCATAAAGACTGCATGCATATGAATGCATTGTAAGTTGGACATGGAGCTTCCTTTGGTATTTCCATTTCACACCTTTCGAGGTACAATCAGACATGGTCTTTTAACCAAGATTTCAAATGTCCTCAAACAACTCTTGCTCAGAAGTTTGATCAGTTACAACATTCAAGACCTCAGTGGAGATGTCAAAAATCTTTATGTGGACATGTTGAGGACAAAAACTATGATGCATCTGTGACCTGCAACATTTCATGAAATATTTGTTTATGACAGAGGGGCAAGATACGGTCACCCTTCCGAGAACACCTGGGATCATCACTATTTGATAGTGAACACCTGGTATCATCACTATTTGATGGTGAACACGTGCTCTGTCATGGTATCTCATGATGTCAATGACTGACTGACTGACTGAGTTTGGTTTATGCCGCTTTTAGCAATATTCTAGCAACATCACGGCGGGGGACACCAGAAATGGACTTCACACATTGTGCCCATGTGGGGATTCGAACCCGGGTCTTCGGCGTGACGAGCCAAGGCTTTGACCATTAGGCTACCCCACCGCCCTCATGATGTCAATGGCTGGATTGTCTGGTCCAGATTCGACCATTTACTGAAAGCCACCATACAGCGGTAATATTGCTGAGTGTGACATTAAACAAACAAACAAACAAAATATAGTCGGGATTGTACAAACGACTCTGCTTTTAGCAATGATTTCTTATAGACGTGGAATGGGTTTGCATCTATTTCACTAACTGATTGAGGTGATGAAATTGGAAATCAACATATGTATTTGTTGGGTGAACACTTGATTTCATCGTCCTGTCATGCATTGTTGGTATGTTTGAAATTCCTATATTCTGATAATCCGAGCAAACATTTTAGTATTTAGTTCTTGGTAAAACGAACCAATATCAGCCAAATCTCTTCTACTATTGTGACATCGCCTGCTTTCAAAACTGTCACAGAACGAAATCATAAATTGTAATAGTACAGATTATCATGGAAGTACTATCAGATTACAATATGCCATGCCAAGAATTTACAATCTGCGACCAGAACACATGTATGCACATGTAATATTAGACTGAAACAGGAACTAAGTTTGTCAGGATTTTCTATCTCTAAAAATGAACACGTAATAGCACCGGTTTAATGGTTGTAAAATATCATCCAGGCACACAATTTACTTTTGACAACATCAGCTTTCCTCTGAACGGTCTATAATGTGAAGACAGGATGGCATGCTACTGGCATTCTCTATAATTCCTCAACAGTCTAATCTTTCACAAAAGTATACTGAAAGCCATTAAAAATGCAATTTGACATTCATACTTTCTTTACTCACACTAATTTCAACATATATAAACCTAACTGGCAGATATGTTTTAAGTAAACATCTGTGAATAATTTCATCTGAAAATGTCCAGTCAACAACAACATCAGTGACGCAACAACATCAAACAAAGGAAGGGTCACTTGCAGTCAATATCGTGTGTGTCCACCGTGTGCTGCAAGACATGCTCGCAGTCTTCGGGGCATTGAAAGACACACATTTCTCAGGAACAGCTGTTGGATGGTCTGCAGCCTCTGATGGTCTGTGGTCTGATCATGACACCATCCCCTCCAAAACGATCATTTTCAAGGACACAGTTTGGCGCAAGTCTTTCTCCTTTACGTCGATAAATCTGTTGACGTCCATCTGCAAAGGATAAGTTAAACCTGGATTCATCTGACAAAAATGACATCTGGCCATGTCCTGTTGCCAAGATTGGCCCCATTTGCTGCCCATCGCTGTCTGGCAAGTCTGTGGCGATGCAATAAGGTTGGACCACGGTACGGGTGACGACACCGGATGTTGAAGGCAGCAAGGCGTCCTTGCACCTTTGGGCGCTGAAATGACGTTGACTTGTCCCAATTGTCCTCCTTGCCTAATAATCAGCTGTTTGGAACCGATTTCGCAAGTGTGAAACTCGGATATTGCGGTTTTGTCGAGCTGTTATCACAGGTGGTGCACCAGGTCGCGGACGATCAGCAACACTTCCGGTAGCCTGAAAACGTTGTCTGAGTCGACTTACAGTGGATGGATGTACATTAAAGTGCCTGGCAATCATCACATCTGAATCACCTTGGCTGACCATACCGATAACCTGATTCCTTTCGTCTTGTGTCAAGTGTGGTATTTTCTCAAAGTGATTGAGTTCCACAATTCCTTGTGCTTTTACAGGGCCTGGGTGCAGGTAATGCATGTGCACAACGTGTTTCATGAATGCGGTTGTGTTTACGAGAAATGTCAAAGGTTCAGTTTTAAGTATCAAAATTCATGTGAGAGGAATGCTCCGGGACTTGAACTCGAAATGAGCCAGAATAACAGCCTTTTATCCCTACATCCTCTGTATCGCAGGAAAAAATCTTCAATAGAACGTTTCAGGACAACAAATACCAGTTGCGTTTTTAATGGCTTACAGTATACAATAATCATTAGAACAAAAAGCACTGTTCTGGAAGTTACCAACCAATCAGAGAGTTGCACTCTCAGACTCTGTTCAGTTCTGGTTGGATATTGGCCACTTTTACCCAGATAGTTTCGAAGTGGCGAGTCAGTCGCTATCTGTCCATAATATTCAATCATAATTTGAGAATATAGAGGTATCATGTATTGAATTTGATAGATGATTACCCAAAACAAGGTAGATATCAAGTCCGTATGCATGATTTACGATTTCGGTTTACAAACAGCGATACAATGTATAGGTATATATAAAATGGTCCATTTGTGACATTCGTGATATTCATTCATCTTGGACACAAAGCATTGACCAAAGAGCATGTGACTGAAACAAGTTCTGTTATTACATGAATGAGCCTCAGCCAGAATTTGACATCTAAAGAGAGAAACTGAAATCAACAGTGCACAGCTCGTTTATTGGTTTCTACACAACTCCTCCTTTACAGGACAGGGTGAGCCGTTCTCAGGAACTCATTTGTAGTTATCAAATGAGTAAACCTGAAATGTGATCCAGATACATTGCAAAGCCAGGACGAATTTTTACTGAGATGCATTTTTTTTATTCAAGACCGGCAGCATGTCTCTCTTTTTCAATGAAGGAAACCTGAATTGATATTGTGCATGTGCATGCATTTGTTTTTGTATTTCGTGGTCAGTCTTAGAGAATTTATGAAAGAATACCCCGGTAAACTGAATTAATTTTCAGTTATAAATACATGTGCGTGGATGTGCTATTCATGGCATGTTAGATGCCACATGATCATTTCAAGCTTTGCTCATGACAGTGAGTAAAGACGCTACAGCAGATTGAACTCACTAGTCACGCATTTAGTCTTATTTTATGTCTTTAGAATAGCCCTAATGACTTTCATTTTATGAGAGACTAAAAACCAAATGTGTATATAATTGTACATAAAGTCATTAAACAACAGGCTGAACCTAACTACAGAGCGATATTTTCGACAACGTAAAAATGAAAGTTTTGTGTACATTTGTGACAGTGGATTATTCAGTCATCATTTACATCCCTTGTAAAACATTGTGCCTGTGACATGTGGTAATTCTAAGATGTGGACAATTATTACCACATAGTACAAAAGACCTGCCATTGAGAACCCATTGATACCATTACAATGCGTTTTTCTAGAAATCGTGCTGTAGTCCCATTATATATTTAGTAACGATAATTACATATAGGCTACTAACGGCTTGTTCCTACTTCAGTGAACGTCCCTCAAACAAATACGTGATGTGGTATGTGAATACAAACATGCTGAGTGACAGCTTGGCCATTCCCGTCCACTTGCATTTGGAACCTCCCAGCCACTCGTTGTTCCTTCGCTATAACACACATGTGAATACCAGTTCATACCAACATGATACCCAAGTGCTTCTTCTATCACTGCGGGGCTGTGGGGTAGCCTAATGGTTAAAGCGTTGGCTCGTCACGCCGAAGACCCGGGTTCGAATCCCTACATGGGTACAATGTGTGAAGCCCATTTCTGGTGTCCCCCGCCGTGATGTTGCTGGAATATTGCTAAAAGCGGCGTAAACCAAACTCAGTCAGTCAGTCTTCTATCACTGCAACTATCATTAGCTCTGAAAATCCCACTACATTGCTCTGCAGTGTAACTCACGTGCAGAATGTGAAGACCCACGTGTTCCACGATGTAGTCGTATGTGCTGTATTGCTCACTAACCCTGCAAGGTATTTCTCTTGCATGCACGCGAGAATGGAGATAGTATTGACATTTAAGGGAACAGTATATTTAGATTAGATAACTGAAAATGCATAGGATTACGTCACAAACAGTCGTGGTTAGTTCTATATCACAGTGTTGGCGCTCGGGGGGCGTGTTTATAAACATTCTCAAAATAATAAGTTACTCATAAGTGTGGAAAATATCAGGAATATTCTATTGTTATTCTTAAGTCTGAGAATTTTCTATTGCCTCTTTACGCTTAAGAGTACCCTTAGAGTGAACAAATGTTAGGCGTCGACATTGAGAACTACTAAGTCTACCTGAGAATCTTAACTCAACAAAATGGTGGCTGCTCGACAACGCAGCCATCACTTCAGGCATTTCCTAAACGCTTGTCCTCAATCTTTGTGAATAGATGCAAAATTGCTGATCCGCCAAAACAATTTCCCTCACTTACTCATGAAATTATGTTATGTGTTTATCTGACCGTAGACATACGCATTTCAACGCACTGGTATTTGATACAAGTGACAATTTAGAAAGAAGTGTTAAATTGTGGCTACATTTTAGGAATATATTGACGAAAGTTTGGTTTTGGTCTGTTGTTTAACGCCCCTCTCAGCAATGTTCCAGCCATATAGCAGCGATCCGTAAATAATCGGGTCTCGACCAGACAATCCATTGATCACCAACATGTGCATCGATCTACATAATTGTAATACGATGAAATGTGTCAACCAAGTCAGCGAGCCTGACCACTCGATCCCGTTAGTCGCCTTTTAGGACAAGCGTTGGTTGCTGAAGACCAATTCTAACACTGATCTTCACGGGTCATTAACGAAAAGGAATCACTGGTATTGTTATTATGCTGTAAAATGTACCGTAAATATATACGGCAGACATCTTCTAATCATCATGAGAAATTGGTGCCAAGGAACATTGTTCACCAACGAGTGATTGGAATGATGTTTCATACATGGTAACGAAGAGGTCTCATCTTTATTGGTGATATTGAACTAAAAGGCCCTTACTTAACAGTATCATCGCGCTACGTGAAAAATTTAGATATCCTTGTCATTAGAAACAGTAACTGCGCCAACGTCGGCCTGGATTTTTCGCTAATCACATGATTATCTGGTCGTTTACATCCTGCCGTCGAAAGACAGGATAGTGCGGTGTCAACAGACACATAGTTTTCTTGTGTTTGACTGTTTGAAAGATATACTGAAAGGCAAAAGAAACGTCGTAATATTGGAAATGACATTTAAGTATCAATGGAGTAATTGAACCTTTTCATTAAATACACACCGGAAGTCAAGTTTGAGGAAAACATGAGTCATGGTCGTATAGCCAGTTTTGCCCAATAAAGTATTGTTTGAGATTGAGGTTTTAGAAATGTTTTTGTTTGTGGAAAGGAAGAGTTTGCACAAGCACAACATTGAAATCGAGATGCACGTGCATCATGCATGCATTCAGGCATAGTGAGTGAGTGAGTGAGTTAAAATTTAACGTCACCTAGGCAATATTTCAGCCATATAGTGACGAGAAATGTTGGACATAGACAATAAATACAATTAGGTAAATAATCAGTCATCGACAGACTGTAAAATAACTAGATCATCACAGATATGGATATAAAACTAGCATGGAAAACTAAAACATTTCAATTAAAGCAGGCAATACAATATAAAACACGGGCTATAGATCGCCAACAACCGAAGGTAGATCACCATACTAGGAACCGTGGGGACTTACATTACTTTTTTGCTACCTGCATGGACCCTAGTTGGATTTACACCATCCCTTCAGCCGCTGGTGATGGTAGGAAGATTTAGCCGAAATTATAAAGTATGGTTGAGCGAAATTGACTTGGAAAGATTTTGGGATTTACGTATCGTCTCAGGAGGACAATAATGTTACGCTACTTCAACCCCCTTTGAGGATACAGCAATAAACAATCCAAGTTCATAATCTGAACTACCAATTATAAAACTTTTTCTATTTACAAAACATATATCAAAATTCATTTAACAAATCTATCTCTTTTAAAAAAGAAAATTAGAAAATGATAATTAACTTTATTAAAAAGGTCCTTTACTGTATTGATATTGAAATGTTTATCCCTTATGATGGAGAATTCAACACAGTCAAGCAGGGTATGCTTGACCGTGGTTCTCTCATCACAAGGGATACAAAACGGAGGATCCTCACACTTTCAATAGGTATGCATGAGTATATATTTGCGTGGCCAATACGACATCGTCGTATGATGACCTCTTCAAATCTGGACTGACAACCCAAGTAAGTGTAACCGATATAGGGTTATATTTCATGTAATTTATTGATACCTACTTGGGTGTCCCACTTCTTCTGCATCAGATCACGGATGTAAGTTCTAATGCTAGTTTTGCAATCAGAGTATGGAATAAGAAGTGGTGTCACAGATTTGTTGAGTACTGCCTTAGCAGCAAGATCGGCCATTGTGTTCCCAGAAATGCCAACATGGCTGGGTAACCAACAAAAGACGATTTCGCATTGGCCAGTAGCAAGATCATTATACCATTCAATAATTTCTATTAAAAGTGGATGTTTACAAGAAAGGTTTTAAATGGCCTTAATGCACGAAAGAGAATCGGAAAAGAGTATGTATTGTTTATATTTACGGTGTCTATTACTATATCTAAGAGCTGTTAATATGGCGTTAGCTTCTGCTGTGAAAATAGAGCTGTTATTTGGTAATCGGGAAGATATTGTTCTGGATCCATTGACAGTGGCACAAGCAACCGCGCCACCATCCTTGTACCAATCTGTAAATAAGGATTTATATAATGAATATAATGCATATTTTTACCACGACAAGAAATATTAAATTCATCCACAAAAAGTAATCCATCAATTGAATCATTTAAAACCTTGGATAAACTGTTGATCTTAATGCTAAACAATGTGACAGACAAAATGCTGCTTTGTGATCCTGATTATAATGGTCAGACAGGGTTGAACCCACTCGGACTTGAAATTGACTGTCTCTTAAAACTGTGACATAAAAAGAGGTAAACGACCTCCTCAAACCAAAATCATGTAAATCCTTCAAAATGCCATGCTTCCAGATGGTATCGTTATCTTTCTCAAGATCAAAGAATATCGATACTGCATGTTGTTTATTTACTATAGCATTTTAACAAAGGATTCTAAACGTACCAAATGATCAATAGTACTTCGACTTTTCCTGAAACCACATTGGATATTTGTTATAAGGTTATAGGTTTCAAGATACCATGTTAATCTATTATTTACCATTCGTTCCATGGTTTTACAAACACAACTCGTTAATGAGATTGGTCTGTAATAGGATGGATCAGCATGATCCCGACCAGGCTTTGGAATAGGGACTACAATGGCATTACGCCATGAAGCTGGAAAATTCCCTGAAGTCCATATTGAATCAAAAATATTTAGCAACGTTTCCAGACATGATTCGGGCAAATGCTCAGGAGCTGATAGTGGATACCGTCAGCCGCTGTTGCTGTATCATGAGCTTGCTGAGAGTTAATATTTAATCTTTCCTTCTCCTGTTGTTTCTGAAACTTTTGAAACTCGGGGACATAATTTGATGAAGATGAATGCTTGGCGAGAGTTTCGCCAAGTTCATTGGCAATGTCAGATTTATTAGTTGAATAAATTATCCTCATCCTTCAGATGGTGACCAGTAGATTTAGAACTTTTGCCCTTTATTCTTTGAAACATGTTCCACACCTTTGACATAGGTGTGCGTGAATTTATTTTAGAAACATAATTTCGCCAAGACTGACGCTTATTTTGTTTAAAAGAACGTCTAGCCTTGGCATTTAACAGTTTTACTTTGTCTAGATTATGTACGGTAGGACGTCGGCGAAAATACTTTTCAGCTTTCTTAGTACACTTTCTGGCCTGTTTTACATTCATTATTGAACCATGGCTTACGGATATGTGGAACTGCAGAGGACTTGGGTATAGTTTGGTCAGCAATGTCATTCAGTAAATCGGAAAACAACTGTACAGGATCTTCACTGTTCGCAAATACATCATGTTTTAAGTGATCACCACATAGTGTCTCATTTAATGACCAATCAGCCCTGGCCAACTTCCTTCTCGATAAAGGTGTATCATCACCAGAGTTGATTGTTTTGAGAATGGTGGGGAAGTGATCACTCCCACATAGGTCATCATGGACCATCCATACAAATTCATTATATAAGTTTGAATCGGCGAGTGACAGTTCCAGGGAACAATATGTTCCTGTAGCTGGATGTAAATAAGTGGCTGAATCGTCATTAAAAATGCATAAATTATGATCGGAAATAAATTCCTCAATGATTTTACCTTTACTATTGGTATGGACACTTCCCCAAAGCAGTTGTGTCCGTTAAGATCGCCCATGAACTCACATGGCTTAGGAAGTTGATCGTACAGATTTTGAAGATCTGCCTCACGGATATTAGACGAAGGGGAAATATACAAGCTGCACAATGTCAGGGCAATGTGCAGTAAGGCGAACTACAACTGTTTGAAGATTCGTATTTAGAGTAATAGGGCTATGTATGACGCTCTGATGAACCAACATAGAAGCGCCTCCAGTTGCTCGATCTCCCGGAGGTGAAAATGAATGATAAGCACTATAGAGTCTCAGATTAAAGTTATCTGTATTTTTAAAATATGTCTCTTGGAGACAGACTGCTGACGGGTGATGATCTTGTACGAGTAATTGTTTCTCGTTGAAGTTATTTTAAGCCCTCTGCAGTTCCACTGAATTATATTGTTCAATTGACTCATGGTGCCTCAATTGGCGATCTCTCTCGAGAATGTGAGGGGGTTAAGCCCCTCCGTCTGTCATGGGAGTACAGGGTAACCTCCCTATCTAGAGGCCCGAAAGTGTTCTCTAGAGGAACCTCTGAAGGTAAAGGGATGACAGTTGTTTCTTTCCGATTTATTTTTTTTCCTTTCTTCTTTTTTAATTGATAGGTGGCAGACTGTGACGTGGCTAGTTGTGAATCAGTCGATGTCTCAGGCTGAATTTCTGTCTGAGACCCAGACGACGACAGAGTGATTGGAGCAGTAGGTATGTTTGGTGGGGAAGTTGGTTTGTTAGTTGAGAAGACTGAATTTTCTGACTTGACCCATGTCAAGTCAGTCTGGCACGATATAGACGCTGTTGCCACAGATCGAGATACTGCAGCAGAGTAGGATATCATCGATGGTGTTGTTGTTTGTCTATTAAAAACCTTCTTTGCCTATAGGTAGGAAATGGTATTTTGGCATGTCAATTTCATAATTTTGGATTCCTTTTGCCATACAGGACATGGGGATGCAGGATTTGTACCATTACAATTACACCATCGCAGTTCTTTCTGACAGTCTGAGCCCTCATGGTTGTCACTACAACGATGACAAACCACAGTGTTACGACATGAGTTGGAGCCATGGCCGAATCGTTGACATTTGTAGCACAGGAGTGGAGTGGGGACATACACCTCAACTCCGATATTGAAATAGCCCGCTTTGATTGTTTCAGGAAAAGATGAACGCGCAAATGTCATTAGATAGGTGTTGGTATTCAGTATGACACCTTCTTTTCTGATGGTGAAACGTTTCACTGCAGTTACTGCCTGTTACTTCAACTCCGCAGCAATTTCTTCTTCCGACATGTCAGACAGGCAACAAGCCCTGTCTCGAAATTTAATTTCCTGTGCACAGACACAGCAACCTCAACGTTAGCAAATGTTTTGATAGATAACAGATTAAGAGATTGCTGTTTCCGTGCACATTCCACCAGAAGTGAACCACTACGGAGACGGATGACGTTCTTAACTTCACCACAAATACCAGCAACAGCCTTAGAAATGACAAAAGGGTTCAACTTTATTGGAAGAAAATCCGTAGCCTCAATCACGAGGAAACGAGACCAGGAATCGGCGTTTGAGGAAAGGTTTCTTGAATAATGATCAACAGTTTCGAAACGTATCTTCGTTTCGTTTCTAGAGGAACCAGATGGTTTGGGATCCATAATGAAAGGACATAGGTTCGACACCCCTGCTCCCAATCCACCACGGAATATCAACAAGGACAGTGCCATATAGCACCGGATCTCCGAGATGCCGACACCAGGGATACAGGGGTGTTATACTCCAGGGATAAAAACATGAAAAGCTATGAGAAACTAAGAGAAAAATGCCAGGCTGGTTTGGCCCATGACATCATTCCCAAGTATCACAGATTTCAGAGGTCTATTATCACCAGATTGGCCAATGAGCCACCGCCTTCTGGCACCACGAGGAGGGGGCTCTTCACGGGTACCATTCAGGCATAAATTGCCGGCTTGTATGGCAATCGTTCCCTTGTTTTCTGAACACAGCAGCTATGGCTAGGTTGTATGGCTACAACTCCACCTTTAAAGGACATAGGAAGGAATGATGCGGTGGAATTACAGATAACCTAGAATGAGCCTTTATTTGCTTTTTAGTCCACGATATACAAATGGCAATAGTATGTCTTTGTAATAAATTTATCAGAAACAGACATACATACATCGTTAATGTTCTTTTATGTAAATACAAATCTTCACCCAAATGTTATTTCACTTATAAGGCGCAATTAATTTTCATTTTATTCTCCTTGTACACAGTTACGCCCTCTGTTCGACAGTCTAACGTTCAGAATATCTATGATGAGCTCTCAAAAGACTACAATAAACTACAGAAAGATGATAAAGAAGGTGACAAGCAATTAAATGACGAAACTATCCAGCTGATATACACTCGGCAGAACATTCTTCAACTTTACATCTCTGAATGTCAGATATACCAGAAACAACAGGGTCCCGATCTACAAAACGCCCGTAACGTTACGATATGTCGTAACTCTAAAGTTTACTATAGGCTTACGAATGTAGCGCTACGAACGCTTTGTGGATCGGGACCCAGGAGAAGAAGTTGCATTTTGTTCTAATAATGGCGACGACTGTAAAACAGTAATTCCATTAGATTACCTCCCTAGACGCTAACACAGCAACATACGCTAATGATGTATGCTTTCAGATCCTTAAGCACATTCTGTCTTTAAGGAAGACTCGGTTGTATCAAACTTTAATGAAACATTAACGTGCCAGTAAACGTTCATTAACTAATGTATCATTAAATTCTGTTGTACTAACGTTTAAATGACGTCGTGTTGTCATTAGCGCGTCATTAACTAATGAAGGTCCTGGCGTATCATTAGAGCGTCATTAAACTTCCTGGAAAAAGGAACATTGCATCAGAATTTCGTTTGCGCCGCACTGGATCTACCTACAGCTATAAAATTACACAGAAGTGTAGAGTATTAAATGTCCTCATGGTATAAACTCAGTTGAAAGTAGACACTGCTAAATGTTACCCCTAATTATGTTAAAAACTGTAAATTTCTCTGCTTTTTATTGTGCACTGATAAAAGTACTGTGCTACTATAATTTCAATTTGGCATCTTTACGGAAAGTGTGCGCGAACAAAATTCTGCCTGATACATAGGTATGTTTTAAATTAGTTTTTGTGCTTATGTATAGCGTTATACACTCAATCTTAAAATGACTCGCAATATGTGTTGAAAATGGATTTTCCCCTATGACGTCAAATGGCTACAAATAGGTCATGTACGCTTATAAAGATAAGGGGGCCTCACTCCGCTATGCTTAATACTAAGTCATTGTAACTCAGATCACTTGGAGAGAATTTGCTGTGGATAAGAACACTATATGTTCGTGATGTGTTGTTCACGGAATTATGGAAAACAATGATACACAAAACATTTGTGACAAACGCCCACCTGGCCAATGATTATACGCCATTGTTTTGTCTATTACACAACATAAACAAATTCAATGAACAAGACATATATATCCTTTAAAAACGTGTGCATATATACATTTCATGAAATAAATAAATATTTTTATTTATTATGTCAGTTTTACTTAGGGTTTAAAATACTAATTGTTAATAATGAAATTAGTTTCTTGAAAGCATATGTGAACGATACGCAAAGTATATAGAGAATACTACACGAGGTCTCATTACATACAAATTATACGAAACGAGTGTCCTTCCTATGGTATGTGACCGAGCGAAAGCGAGGTCAGATAACATAGGAAGGTCACGAGTTTCGTATAATTCGTATGTAATGGGACCGAGTGTGGTATTTTATTTATTACCCACGTCTTACATGCATCAAATTGACAAAATAGCGTATTTTTGTTATGTTTTTGGTTTCAAACCGACACCGGTTTCATAAAGAGGTCGCGGAAGAGTTTTGTACTGTAGTACAAGATTTGCATGACGTCACTGCCTTGGTAACTGACGTCACGATGCATGTCAGTTGTCATCGCCTCGTACATTCTCCTACAGTAAACTACTCCGTAGCACCCCGTTTCTTGGTTTGCAGTTGCTTCATTCGGCTGACATCACTAGTGGAAACATTGCGTTTATGTTTTTCGACGGATATAATGTCTCAGTTCGACTCATTCCCACAATGCATTTAAGTTGTAGAATGAATGAATTCACGTGTTTGTTATAAATGAAAAAGTAGTTACGTCAGAATGTGACCTAATTGAGAGGTCATCGGTTATCCAATCAAATCGTTAGAATCTCAGGTCAAGTCGTTACGAACAGGTCAACGCGATGCGACACTAGTGTGACTTACGAGAATAGTATGCAACTACCCATACGTTGAGCACGTGGGTAATAAACATTAATACTAAACGTGTAATCCGCAGGACAGTGTGATTGTGTTTAATCTTATTCAACCGACCTGCACCTCAACGAAATTGCAACATATGTCCAACAATGTTGACGTATGACATCGCTACCGATGACCGATTTCTCATGAAATGGCGGCTTTGTGGATATGGGTGCCCACGATTTTGCGGGGGAATCTTTGTCAATAAATGTATGATGTACGTAATCGGAAACTATCTGCCTATCTGCGTATGGTTATTTGTTGTTATTGTTTTCATTGAAAAAGTCAGAAATGCCGATAATTGTCTGTCGTTCTCCATGATTTTGCGACTGGCATGGCGTCACGCTGCACAGAACTTCCGTATGTATATAACAAATTTCTGTATTGTATCTTTTTATAATTTTCTAGTCCTTGTACGATACTCTTTCCGTGCATATTCTAAAAGTATTGAGCTCATGCATGCTACGAATAGACAAACTGATGTCCAAAAACTTGAGAAAATGCTGCCCAGTATCAAATCTGATTTTCGCTTTGTTTACATTTCTAGCAAGCGCTGTGTTGTGAGCACAACGCTCCGTTTTCACACCCAATATGTTTCGTTTTTTTCGATACACTTGGTTTTAGTGATAAAGACCATTTGTAAGTTGATTCTAAAATGTATCGGGAATTCAGCGATGCATTTGTCACAACTGTATATGATATATACGTGATGTAATAGGCGTCATATGACCGGCCTTAGCGAAACTTGATTTTGTAAACACTATCCAATATGGCGGAAAGCTCACTTCGGCGTTCGTGTTCGTGTATTTTCCAGAACATCCCAACCGATTCTAGGTTTATCGGCTACGTTTCAGAATTATTTAGATGTGTTTCTTCACAGCAGTCGAAATGATTGTTTTTGTTCCGAGGTTTTGTTCCGAGGTCGCGGAATTGTGGGAAATATTTAGGGGAATCCCCGAATTTAATGAAATATTTACATTAGGACGTCATTAGATAATGATACGCTAATAAGTGTTTCATACAACGGTTTTTAACGTTGCCATTAACTAATGATGCATTAAGGATTTAATGTATCATTAGGGTTTAATGTTGACATTAGTTAATGAAACAATGATACAACCGGATCCTGGTGATTACAAGAGTGAGTGAGTTGGGTTTTAAGCCACGTTTAGCAATGTTCCAGCAATATCACGGAGGGGAACCCATATGGGGAATCGAACCCGGCTCTTTGGCGTGACGAGCGAACGCTTTAACCATTAGGCTAACCCACCGCACCGGTGATCACAGCAAAATATAAATGGAATCCTATTCTACACTTTAAGTCCAATCGACATAACAAAACACAGCTGTCGCAATATACTTTTTGTATACGATTGAGGAATATGAATGACGTGAACATCTACACAGTTAGTTAGCCAGCAAAGTAGAGGTCTGCGTATCAGGTGCTCTACCATATTTATTTAGTTTACATCGCAAAAGCTGCACCATTGCGAAAGGTTTCTCCAAAACTCTGTGCTGTATGTTCAGTATTTGCTCAGTTCTCATAAGTGCATTAAAAGCTTTTAACAACTTCATCTAAAACGTGCTTTTTTCCATTTCTGTTTGGAATTACATGTGCATTATGACTTTACATATTTACCAATAGGTCGTCATTGGAAATTGTCATATCAGATACTGGGGACACTGAGTTGGACCACAAGGAGGTGTAGCTTACCAAGGACGTGCACCACATATATACCTCTCAGTCTTTCGAAAATGTTGCAGGTGTTCCAACATACGGAGGGAACATCGAGTGATACAGATGATGTACAGGAAACACTGTCTAGTATCCAGAGACTGATGGCATTGTCTGGGTTATCATGGGGCTACAAGCACTCAGGCAAACGGTGCACCATCTCCTCGGTAGCTGCCTGTATATATTCAAGTCTGATGTGCATACTTCCCATTCTCATGTTGATCCAGATGATACCAGTCTATGCCAAAGCTGGTTCCTTCACAGACACAATTGTGGCAATACTAGGAAGCATTATAATTGTGCTACCTCTAATATACTGGGGTCTCAGTACCAACATCCACAGCAAGATACGCATATTCAGCCAACGTCTTCATGAAGCACGATTGAAGTTTAAAAGTTCTGTTCCAAACCCTTTATTGAGGAAGAGGGTGAAGAGGACATGTTTATGCTTACAAATCCTCGCAGCTTTGAGCTGTGTAGCCAGTGGAATAAGTGTCAGCATTTCATCTGGCCCATCCAGTGAATTATTCTGGCCTTTACTTATCTTAAATGTGGTATATACTGGCTGTAACACTCTGTTAAACCATTCAATATTGCTTCTGTTTTTGTCAATCTCTCTTCTTCTCACCCATGAATATGATGTTTGCACGCAAAGACTGGTACGGGCATCTGAAAGATCCGTCCAAGAAGAGGATATTGAGGACATTCGAGGTTACCATGCATCGCTAACAGACCTAGTGGAATATGTGTGTTGTTTCATATCCAAACATGTGGCTGCTGCCTATCTGACCTCGTTCCTTATAATGTGTTTCTGCCTGTATGTCATCAGCAATGGCGTCCTTCTACTCCAGAAGATTAGATTGGTGGTGTATGTTGTGTACTATTCCACTCTGAATCTCATCACTCTCACTTATCTTGGCATCAGACTGCACGAAGCGGTAAGTGTTTGAATTTTCTTGTGAACATCATGTCAGAGAACAATGCATTCTGAATTATTAATGCATGGAAAGTGTGTGTAACTACAAGAGGTTTTGTGGTATATACCTGTAAAAGACTGACTGACTGACTGAGTTTGGTTTTACGCCGCTTTTAGCAATAGTCCAGCAACATCACGGCGGGGGACACCAGAAATGGGCTTCACACATACCTGTAAAAGAGATTAATACCCGCGCATAGATGACATATTGTATTCACAACACGAATGACTGAAATAACATTTTCCTGGCACGAGTGTTGTGAAACGAATATGACATCTACGCGACTGTGTTCTTTAGTATTCCCTACTCTGCAGAAGGCAGTTCCAATGTTGAAGATGATCTAAATATAGCCTGCAAAGGTATGACTACAAAAGGCCGATGCTTTTCTATTCACATTATCTGTCCCAAACTGATCACAATTGTTCAATGTATGAATACAAACACATACCCTGATACTAATTCATCTGGAATTAAAAAATAACTGGAGTTTAATTGAAGTACCGATGTGTTTGGGTAGAAGGAACTTGGTTTGAAAAGCGAAATATTTTCACATGTTTTTCACCGCTACTTAACTATGAACAAATGTTTGCACCCAGGCACATCGACCCCTGAATATTCTTCATGACCTGGCCGGGAGAAACATGTCAGAGAGAGTGATAGGACTGGTAAGAAAAGAAACATTTAGTGACACTTCAATCTATATATATTATACACATTCACGGTAACATTAAGATATTGTCCCTAACATGTTTGTGTTTAAATCAGTGGAAGAACTTTTTCAAATGTTAACATGTGTTATATTTGGGATTACACTTCCTCATTAAAGTACAGATTCCAGTCCTTCTGGTAGGATTAGTCCCATCCGGGATTCAAACCCACAGTCTCAGAGTCAGTCGCCAGCACAAAATTCAGCGATCCAACCCACTCAGCCATCGCAGCGTCCATAGAAAATGGGAATCTGACAATAGGTTGGCTGGAAACGTGTTTTGCGTATTCCTCTGACGAATTGGTTGGTATGTTGCACTCAGCAATATTCCAGCTATATGACGGCGTTATGTAATCGAGTCTGGACCAGACAATCCAGTGATCATTCAGCACGAGCATTGGTCTACGCAATTGGGATACGATAACATGTGTCAACCAAGTCAATGAGTCTGACAACTCGATCCCGTTAGCCGCCTCTGACGACAAAACTGACTGACTGACTGAGTTTGGTTTTACGCCACTTTTAGCAATATTCCAGCAACATCACGGCGGGGGACACCAGAAATAAGATTCACCTTACGACAAGAATGGGTTACTGAAGATCAATTCTAACCCGGATCTTCATGGGTGCTCTGACAAGATACCGAAAGCTATGAATACATAATGCCATTTAGAAAGTGGTCAAATGTAACATATACTATATTTGGGTTATACTTTCTCAGCAAAGAACATCTTCTAGTACTGTCTGTTCAGTGTGGGTTCGAATCCTTGATGGGACTCAACCTAACAAAAGTACAAGTAACTATGTTATCATGTTGTTGACATCAATCAGTATACATGTAATATGATGACATGTTCTGTTTTGTCAATATCTTATATACTAACTGTACACACAGGTCACACTGTTCGCCAACAAGTTGTCTCAGCGTCATATTGGAATCACTGCCTCAGGCCTGTTGACAGTCACGAAGGACACAGTCCTAACGGTACGCTGAACTCATGCAGATCCAATCAAATTGTCAGATCTCAATATAAGACGCAACTCTTTTCTCCACTGAAACCTTCACCAAAATATATGTGCCATCACAACTGTCAATTCGCCAATTGCAGTTCTTTTCCTTTCTTTCTTTGTTGAAACAGATCATTGGGACCCTCCTCACATATGTTTTCATCGTGATCCAGTTTAAGCCAGAATCAACTACTGGATTGGGGCAGAATGCAAACAACACGGCAGGATGACTGCAGCAAGTCGTATTTGACGTAAACTTGATGTTCGTGCACGTATGGCTGTGCATATTCATTTTGAAATGTTTTTACACTATCTCTATGGAAACGGTGCTTTGGCACGTCTGTCATGTGTTATATAACTGGTATAATGATCCAAATGATCTCCTTACCAAATCTTCAGCATCTTCACTGTTCTGAACATTGTCAATACAACTTTTAAAACGTTATTGCAATTACGTGAACATAATTTACTCTGTTTAACGTGAATTCTACCATCTACCAAGCTACGCCACTTGGAATAATCGCAAGAATATTTCTGAAGTAAGCTGTACTCAAAATAAGATGGATTGGATAAATGAAGTCACACCTAAACCATGATATATGCCAGAGATGTGAGAACAGCCAAAAAGGAGTACAATGCTAAATTAGATGAAAAAATAAATAATAATTTGGGTAGTAAACTGTGGTGGAAACAATGAAGCAAACTGAGACAAGTAAGTTTACACCCGTTACATATGATGGCATATTATGCGAAAATGAACCCTTCACAAGCGTTACTTTCATTACCACGACAAATAAATTTCAAATAAAACGAAATTATGCTAACTCCTAACGAGGTCCTGGATATGTTAAACTCTGTTAATACATCCAAAGCATCGGGCCCAGTTGGAATTAGTAACAAATTTATTAAAGCTACGGCTATCAGTTTAAACATGCCCCTTACCAAAATATTTAATTTATCATTACAGAAATCAGTATTTCCTTCAGTTTCGAAACATGCATGGGTAGTTCCCCTTTTCAAGAAAGGTGATAAACAAGCTTGTTCCAATTATAGACCGGTAGCTCTAACAAGCTGCTTGGCAAAGGTTTTTGAACGCTGTTTTTTCAAACATGTTTACAATTACCTTAGAAATAATAACATCATTACTAGTTTTCAGTCAGGCTTTACTCCGGGTGACTCAACTTCATACCAGCTGACCTATTTGTATGATTTCATTGCAAAAGCACTTGATACTGGCAAAGAAGTAAAAGCTGTGTTCCTGGACATTCGCAAAGCATTCGATAAAGTTTGGCATGAAGGTCTGATTTATGACCTTGAAAAAATAGGGATTTCAGGCTCTTTACTAAAATGGTTCAATAATTAATTGCAAGATTGAAAACAACAAGTTGTAATAAATGGATTTCGATCCGATTTCCTCAGTGTTATTGCAGGTGTACCACAAGGCTCTGTTTTGGGTCCATTATTATTTCTGATATACATTAACGACTTAGTTGATAACATTGATAGTAACATCCGTTTATTCGCTGATGACACATCCCTTTATATTATTGCTGATAACCCTGATAATACTGCTACTTACTTTAATAATGACTTAGAAAACATTGTTAATTGGGCTAGAGACTGGAATGTCGTTTTAAATCCTAAGTCGCAGTGAGTGTACGTGTGTCTCTCTCAGCTTGGTGTACGGGTGGCTGGCTGGCTACGTTAAGCAGAAAAATAAGCATGCAAGACCGATAAAAAAGCATGATGAGAAACTATCATCACACCGTGGGTGATGTCAGGGACTGTGTCGTGAGGTACGATCATCAACTCCTGTCTGACGAATGCTCTCGGCGGCCCGTCTTTGAAGTAGTACAAGTTCGGTTCGCCGTCTTTGATGTCGACCAGGTCGATGTTGTATGTTTTCATGGACCATATCGGATCGGTGGCGCGGTATCTGCTGTCTCCCTCGTATTAGCCCGGCTGGTATAAGTACCTAATGCTGACACAGTCGGGTAATGTTTTGTCTTTTTATCGTGACGTGCCGCCGCCGCTGGTGACGATTCGACTGATTTCATTTTGATGGCTTTGACGGGTCTTTTGCCCACGAGTCTGGTGACTTCGTTGTTGATGACATCCACCACTCGTGGCAAGTGTACAACCCATTCCGTGTTTCTGTTTCCAGGATCAATTAAATCCTGCGAGTATTGGTGCGAGAACAGGCATTCGGCTTGGGTGCAATTGAATCTCTCGATGATGGCTTGGACTTTGTGCTTGGCCACCAGCTGTGACTCGGCTCCCATGAACTCGCACCCGTGATCGACTTGCAATACGGCAGGCCATGTCAAGCGACTGCGTTTGTATATGCTTTCAAAGACTTTGGCGACTTCATTCCAATCTTTCGTTGTCAACGGTTCGACTTCCTTGTAGCGACTGGCGACGTCGACGACAGCCAGGGTGTACTTGTAGGCTTTGCGCCTTACCCTGTCGTGAGGCAGAAACAGGAGGTCGGCTTGGTGGACGCGATTCGGCGTCGAAATGTCGAATTTTCTTCTTGGGATGTACCGAGGCGCCGGCAGGTAGACTTGCCAGATGGCTTGATTTTTTAGGCAGGCTTTGGCTTTCTCTTCCGAGACTCGAGCGGATTTGGCTACTTTCGGGATGGCCTGCGCACCTTTCCAGTACCCGCGCGGGCTGTAATAAATATTCTCCATGATATATGTACGCATGTGTGCATAAGCGTTCAATTATTCGATACGCACGCGTGTGTGTGTGTGTCCGTACGTGTAAGTGGTGACTCCGTTCATGGCGATCCATCGTTTCATGTCCATGGGACACAGCGAGGTCTCAGTCCGTATATCCTGTGTCCGTCGCTTTTCAACATGTTCATTTGGTGTTTGAACCTTTTATTCTTAAATAGGGCTTCCTTGAATCTGGCGTGCTTGATCTGTTTTTTCACGCCTTTCAGATTTCGTCGTCGTCGGCTTTCTTTATGGAATACATCTTAGGTCTCAAGCCGACGTACCCGGCGATCGTCATGCCTGCGCATTCGTCCTTCATCTTGCCGAGCACTTTTTTGTTGACTTGAGTACATAGGGTGATCTTAAGGGTAGTTGCTGGTGTCGTACAGGTGCATGTGTTTTTTCATGTCCCCGTACATGTCCTCGGTGCGAATTTCCATCAACAGGGAATCCGTGTCCGGCACTTTGAACCTGTCGCTGTGCTCCTTTTTCAGCTCGTTGTAGTAGAAATCATACATCAAGTGTTTGGATAAGTCGAGGATGCTCATGCACACGTAAACGGGCCTGTTGAATTTGATGTGGCTTTTGTTCATGTGCAGCGCGGCTAAGTCGTCGTCGAATATCTTGCTTCGGTTGAATGCCGGGCTGATTATAAGTTTTTCTTCCTCGATGGATCTGACTACTTTCACGTTAATGCATTTTCTCAAATTCCCGATTGTCTTGCCGAACACCGAGTTGTTCATGAGCTTGTACAAGTTTTTTTCGAAGTCGTTCATGGCTTGTTTTCGCAACTTCGTGTTCAACCGAATGTAAGGTTCCATCCATGGACTTTGATCGAACTGGAGCGCCCTGTGTATTTTCATGAGTTTCATTCCCAGCAACAAGTACAGCTGCAGATTGTGATAGTGAACAACGTATCTTGACTTGTTCATCAACTTCGGCACGAGTTTTTCGACGTTAGTCTCTTAGCAAGTTTTGTTGATATTCGGACATCCCAGTCCGGGTTCACCGTCAATCGCTCGGGGATAGGTTCGTGTAATTCTCGGGGGTACTTCAAGTCCACTTCGAGCATGTAGCCTTTGTTCGAATCTGGCGCGATGCTATTCATGTCGATATCGGACGCGCAGACGACCCATTCTGAATCCCATGGTGGGGAGATACTGACTCATGGGCCAGCCGTACAGGTTGTTGGAGATAGAGGATGTGTTTGGTCGGTTTGCTTGAGTCATAGACTTTCACGTATTGGTTATTGGCTTTCGCGCATCGCTTGGATGCCATCGAAACCCCGCCTCGTAGGCCTTTCTCCACGAACAGGTGCATGTCTTAATCCGTTAACAATTCCAATTAAACTCTGGTCTTTTTCAACAAGGACTCCCAAGAGAGACCGGGGAGGAGAAATACCATGCGGGGTACAGGCCGTACTGTTTTTCTGAATATCTCGAACACGTTGGCCAGCAGCAGCACGTCCGTTTTCAAGTACAGGTCGTGGTAGTTGCCCAAATTCTTGCAGCCCAGTTTGTCCCACACGTTAATCGTCGGTCAAGTTGCTGTAAAATTGGTCGATGGGAGGTAATCGCGTCCTGTCGAACTTGGACTAGTCGTCCATGTATTCGTTGGGGTAGACGCCCTTCCTCAGCAGCAGAGGTCGAGTCTCGGCGTCGGTGTATCGATTGCTGATGTCGAAGTCGTTCAGGTTGTTGGCGTTCACCAGACTGTTTAGAGATGAAAGCAGGAACTGAACGCTGTCGATGAATCTCAGACCGTCTAACGAGAACGAGATGTATTTTTCCATGTTGTTGGGAATGCACGTCAGGTTGCCGTCAACTTTCGAGATCAGGTGAGAATCGTAACCTCGAAGATTGTGAAACACGACGGGGATTTTGATGGTCTTGGGATCGATTTTGAGCTTCAGGTTGCACGTGTTGTGAGCGGCACCCCTGTACTTACCTGTGGTGTGGCAGTGATCTCGAATGGTATCGTATTTAAGACGTCCCCGGCACACGTGGCAATATAGAGCTAGTACATGAAGGAACCTGTCCCACTGTGTCATGTGTATGGGAGTAGGGTCCGACAAAGCTTCCCTGATGATTTTCTGTTCGTTTTGCAATCACGTGAGAAATCTTTCAGACGCGTCGGGACCTCGGTAGACCACGGGAGCGTTCGTTTTCCCATCGCATCGAACGACCACGTACGCGAACCTGCAGGCTTCGTGTTCTTGGGTTTTGTGAGTGAAACCTTTTTCTGGGGTTGACAGCGCGACGGTGTCAACAGTTTTGATGAGGGCTTCGAAGTCAGCGTAGATGACGTAGGTCCCGGGCATTTTATGTTTGTGGTTGAAGAATTTTAGCGTGTTTTTCTTTTCGTCTGACATGTCGATTCGTACTGCCGTCTGTCCCATGCCTTGGCATTCCTCCCGGTGCCATTCCAGCAGGTCGGCTCACGTGTAGCCGTGCAGACACATTTCTAATAGGGTTTTTCACATGTGACGTCAAATCTCTAATAGGATTTTCATCGCTCTGTTCGGCTGCAAGTCAAAACCTCTAGTAGTTTGTTGGTGTGTGAAGTATGTCTCACTGTTAAACGTTAGCAAACCCATCTATACGTTGGATAGTTAAACTTTCAACCGACTTAAAAAAATATATAAAAAAGCGATTTTCGTGATTTTTTTGGCATGCACGTTATATTTATTCTCAGCAGTCAGTTGCGTTCGTTGAGATAGTCTCTTTTCGTCCAGTAGATGAGATGGCCTCGGACCACATCTGCTCTGTTGGCTTTGCAACATTGATAATGCCATTTCACGCCTTTGCTGCATACTTTGCGTGTGTAGTTGACGAAACCTCTTCGGATGGACATCATGTGAATGCCGCATTAGTCGGTGGTGCATTTCCTGCAGCAGGTCTCGGTTTTACCGAGAAGCACGTACTGGCAGTTAAAAGGTGCTCATCGTCCAATGGGTTTTTGTTTTTTTATGTATTCACACATAAATATGTTCCAGTCTAATTGTTTGGTGCGTTGGACGTTCGTAATTTGGAAAAAAGGTAATTGCTGCCAGAAAATGCGAGGGCGTTGACTAATGCCCCGCCGACCATCATCGCGATCGTGGCCATCTTTTAGGTTATTTATGATTGTTTTTTATTTCAATATGTTTTCCGGAATGATGCCTTGCTTGAGGAGCATGTCTTTGGTGGCCTTCGCCAATCCCAAGTCGAACACGAGCATGCCCATGTCTTGCAGGTTGAAATCGAGCTTGGGTGCCGGTTGTTTGGTGATCATTTTACTCAATCAAGCATATCCTATGGCCAGTACGCTGACCTGACGGCGCTCAAAGCATGGTTGAAGAACGTATCTCTCTCGAGATCTTCCCACAGGTAAAGTCGACGTTCTGGCAGAATGGGAAGGAAGTACGACGCTACGCCGGCGTAGAACTGCGTCAAGACCGACCCTATAGTATTTGTCATTTCGGCGCTGGGTCTGGCTTTCGTATCTGGCGTACAGCTGGTCGATTTCTTCAGCTGGCATTTTGTTAATTTTATCGGGAGTGTGGTGACACCTACCCAAGTGTTGTTCGGCTTTGCCGCTGACTGCGAGCGCCACCAGTTTCTCTCGCTTGTCGTTTTTATGATTATTATCGTTGTCATCCAACATTTGTTTGAGCAGTTCGTCGCACTCCTTGTAATGTAAGAAGCGATGTTAAAGTCTAATAAAATAAAATCCGATGCATGCGAAACACAACCAGAGTTTCGAACATCGTTAACCAAAAATATTCGTTATGCTAGAATTTGCTTGAATTTTGCTTGAATTTTGCTTAAAGCTAGCAGACTTTATACGCCACAGGTTGGTTGGTTTTGAACAAGAGTTTGGCGTGTGTCGTTTCTGCGAGCTGTTTCTTCACTCGTTATCGTTCTTGTTTGCTCGGGATCACATTGTTTTCTCGCAAGCAATCCTCGAACGAATCCCTGTCCTTGCAGTGAAACAGGGCGACCCATCGCATCTGTTCCCGTAAATCTTTCAGCACCGAGTTGAATTTCTGCGACAGCACGTCTCGTTTATTAACCATCTCCTTGTTGGCGCTGCAGTCGTCCAGGATGAATAGTGTCGATTCTCCTTTCAGCTTGTCATGGTAAGCGCGCAACCAGTCCTGCAGACGAATTCCAGGGTCGATTTTGTGCATGTCCGGGTCCATCATCACCCACGCTCTCTCCGTGTACGTCTTGTTCACCCGTAAAGTGGGGCAGAGAATGACAATGTGGTCGAACACGTCGCGATAGTAGCCTTCCAGCAAGTCCAGGACGAATACTGTCTTGCCGCACCTCGTCTGACCACACACGAGGGGATCGCGAGGTAAATCAATAAATGGCTTGCACGAATCTTCCAATGTCTATATTGAGTTGCGTGTCCATAATCACGTACAAATATAATTTTAACTTGCTGGCCGGATTTTGAGCTTTTTTTGTGATTTGGATGGTGATCCCCTCGTTGCCGTTGTTGATACGACGTCCGCTGCCATGTAGTCTGTCGTCGTCCGTGGATCGCATGTCCAGCCACAGCGTAATGCTTATCCAGGTACTTACCGAGCATCCGGATAGGTGAAACCCAGGTCTTTGGCGACGTCGTTGTCTTCCGGCAAGAGTCGCTTGATGGACTGTAGTTGTTTAATCTCGTCCAATGGCTGGTAAGCTCGCATGCCTTGGCTGAACAGCTGGGTGGGCACGCCTTCAACAGTCACTTCCACTTTCATGATCTCGGGATTCCAAGTGAGTTCGCTGTTTCTTCAAACGGCTCTTATTCCGCCATGAGAACGATCAAGATGCCTTTCATCGATCGAGCCAGCACGTTCAGGTTGATGTTCCACAGCGTGTCGCTCTTGTCCTTGACGATCGTCCGGTGTCGCAGCACCCGATCGTACAGGATGGACAGCTTTCCCGAGTACTTGTTGCGAATCTGCCGGGCCAGTTCCATGCTCATGACCATGTCGAACTCCAGTGAGATGTTGTCGACAACATAGCTGGCTTCGGTGCCGTCCAGCGTGTAGATAACTTTGCCCTAGTAGTTGAACGTGAGTTCGTATTCCAGCCGGTCACCCAGCGCCACCTGGTAAAATGGCATGTGCCCCTCTAGCAGCTCGAAGTCGAGCGGTATGCAAAACCGATTCCCGTATGCCTCGGCGACGACTATTTCTCCTGCCGTTATATTGCCGTGCTGGTCTTGCATGTAACCGTATCCCACAGGGATTTCCTTCCATACGTCCTTATTCCAACAAAGTCCTTGATACACCATGTCATCACATTCGTTCGAGGTTCTCCAGAGGTCCGCGTAACAGTAAAACACGTCGCTGTCGTTGGGGAATCGAACCCGCAGCATTTGGTTTTGATCGATCGTGCTTGGATTGTTGGTGATGGTCACCTACTCACGCACGGCTTTGACACCGAGCGGCACTCGATCTTCGGAAAGGATCTAGCTTTCGTCCATATTGCGACATTGTTTATGTTGAAACTATGTATTTTATAAGTTTAATATAAAAAAAAAATGGCGGACGATATTCCAATGGACGATTTCGATGTACACCAGCTGAATGACGATGATGCAGCAGCACCCATGGACACCTCGTTCATGGGCAACACCGTGGGCAATGAGCTTTTAAAGCAGGCCGTGGATGATCATTACGATGCCCTAAAGTGCGCTAAAAATTACATCGAACCATTGGGTCGCGACTATCCGAAGTTCAAAATCAACAGCGAAGGGACGCTGATCCGAGAGAAATGCCCCAGCATGCCAAAGAAGCGTCGGATGAAATCAAATAAATATTGACCACGTACTCGAACGAACCCTTGCCCGGTTTCGAATTTCCTCTTAGGGAAGTTTGGGGTCTAGATTAAGCCTTGAAAATCGTGCACGGAGAGCTTGTGAACAACATGGGTAAACTGAACGAAATCCACGAGCACATCGCTTGCGAGAAAAGAAAACTCAGGATCGGGGACGACGACGAAGCCACAAAAAACATAATCGAGAAAAGATTGCGCGACCTGGAAGACGAGAGAAGGACCCAATTGGAAACCGCTTCCTCCAACCATGAAGCCCTACGATCGCAGATCAGCCGTTTGCGTGAAACCATTGACCGAGTCTTGAACGAGGACACCACATTGGCCGACAGGATCCGAATTCGGTTCCAGGAACAAGTAATCACCATCGCCAGCGTTCTGACGGCTTTGGGCTTCATCATATTGACCCTGGTCGTATCGCTGACGGGAGGCACACCACCACCAACAAGTCCATCATCATCATCATCATCAGGCAGCACCAATGTCAGAGACTGGATAAAAAAACATTTGAAATCGCTCCACCTTTTGAACGGTTAAAGCAGCACCAACTTTAATTTTCATACGATCATCTCGCCATCATTACTCGACAAAGCAAAGTCCTGTCGGAGCCTATCGCTTTTCAGTAAACCATCACTGACATCTTTCACGGAATTCGCTCCACTGTATGGAATGCCCAACCCATTGTTCGGACCCGGTCTACGCCAATCCGGATCGGATCGATTTTGAAATCACCACAAATCCGTTCGTAAGCTCGCCGATCGTACGGATTATTTACGGCATTCCACGCTGTCGCCGTGTCCTGCGGAATCGGGGCTCTGATTTCTTTCAAAATGCGTCTGATCTTGTAGCACACATGAAAAAGGAACAAACACTGACTCAGCGGACCACGATGAGTGTCGCTCAACGTCACGCCACACCCCGTCGTCGCACACCACAAGGCGAAATTGAATTGATTCTGCCAGAACTGTAACGGTTGTGGAACCAAGCGTGTACTGTTTTCACATTCATGACCGAAAGCCTATACTTTTTAAATACATCAATAAATCGAGCTCGAAAGTGGGAACCATCTGCATCCACCACAATAGTCGGTTGCGTGAGATCGGTAGCACTTATATTATCACTTTTAGAATAAAACACTCTCGGTTTGTACATATTTGAATTGTTTTATATAGTATACATATCTACTTTTTCAATATGTACGTGACGCTACCTGGCATCACGAGCGGCGAGTCCGTTCCACTGGTCAGCTCGAAGTCGCGCTCTGCGATATCACCTACTACCTGCAATGGACCAACATCAATCGCAAAAACAACAGGCTGTTCGTCAATAATGTCCGCAACCAAATAACGGACAGCTACTACAGCGTGTGCTCCCTCAACCAAGAAATCTTCAAACCCTTGGGACCCGAACTCAAAATGAATGACTCGAACGGCACGGTTGTATTAGCCAACAACAGAAAAAACAACTTGAGACTCAGTCGGCCGTTGGCTACAATGCTCGGGTTTATTTCGAATGACATACCATCGGAAACTACCGTGACCGGCACCAAATTACCCGATCTTGTTCCGTATCACGAACGCTAGGCCATTGGGATGGTCCGTGGGGGAATGTCTCAACAACAAGTGGCTGCACATTTCCACTTCCACCGGAACACCATTTCTGCACTGGTGAGACGCTACCAGAACACAAATGACGTCATCGATCGGCCACGTTCTGGACGTCCACGTGTAACAACGCCAAGACAGGACATATGGATAAGGGTGACCCATCTTCGCCACAGGTTTCAGACTGCAGTGATGACTGCCCGAACCATCCCAGGACTTCGCCGTATCCACCCCAACACAGTTCAACAACATTTCGGTCATCATGGCATCAGACCACGACATCCAGCCATACGGCCTATCCTGACACAACGTCATCGACAAGCTCGCCGAATGTGGTGCCGAAATCATGTCCGCAGACCCTTATTTTGGTGGAGAAATGTTGTTTTTACAGATGAGTCCAGGTTTAACATTTCCCATAGTGATGGACGTCAACGTGCCTATAGACGCGTAGGAAAACGTTATGCACAGGCATGTGTCTTGGAGAGGTGATTATTCAGGGCAACTTAACTGGTGTGGGCTACAGGGATCAGACTCTTCGACCTGTGGCAGTTCCTTTTCTGCAACGTCATGGCCCTGGGTTAACATTCCAACAGGACAATGCCCGCCCTCATACGGCAAGGGTTGCTATGGAGTTCTTGCAACACCACAACGTTGACTTACTGCCTTAACTTGCAAATTCACCGGATCTCTCCCCGATAGAGCATGTTTGGGACGAGATGGATCGATGTCTACGCCGTCTTCCTCATCCGCCAGATAACGTCCTTGACCTTGCAAAAGAACTTGAGAGAATCTGGCGTGACATCCCACAAGCCTTCCTTGCACGTTTGATAGGCTCTATGCGTCGTCGATGCACTGCTGTTCTCAATGCCGATGGTGGACATACCCGTTATTGAGCTTGTGACATGGTTGTTTGACCCCTGTCCCGCTTGTGGACTCGTGACGTCATTGTGATTGACTTTTCAATTGAAATTCTCCCGACTTGTTATGGTCTCATGATCCATCCATTAAAGTTTATATGTACCTTTGACATTGTTATCGTACTTATCAACTGGGATAATATTTTGACAATGCACAGTTTCTTTATGTGGCTAGTATATATAACAAGTACGACAATACGTTTGATTGTTAGGAATACTCTCGATGACTTCATTAGATTAATTAAGATTTAATTACGACAAAAATTTGGACATTTTGCCTTTTCCCGACCGACCCCATGCTCTCTTAAAAGTCAAAATTTCAGAAACTATTCGACCGATTTTCATCAAATATTGCATGCACCTCAGTAGTAGTATACACCATGGGGATACAGGATTAGGGACTTGGTCCCATAGCCCCATGGCAAATACCACTTCCTCTGTTCACCATTTCATCCAGTTTTCAAAAAGATTTAACATGACTTATGAAATTACTAATCAAGTTCAACAATTAAAAAACATATTTTACTCAACGAGCAAACGCGTGGTACCAATACATTCTATTATTTTATTGGCAATTGATTTTCTGTAAATAGCTTCCGTAAATATGTACATGTTCGGGAGAGGCATTTACATAAGCTCACTGAGCTTGTTTGCCAATCCCTTTTCTTTCTCTTGAAATAAAATATGTATTAAATATCCCCTTGTCTTGATACTTAATCTATATATATGTGTGTATGCCAGATCTTAACGTGAGACGCAACTCTGGTCTTAAAACCTGTGAAAGACATATGTAGCTTCAGTACTCTTCAATAAGCAATTACAGTTCCATTACTTTGCTCCCTTGTCGAAACAGATCAGTAGAATGCAAACAGCACGGCATCATGACTGCGGCAAGTCGTGTTTAGCTTACACTTGTATTTAGCTTACACTAATGGCTATACAACTGTACCTCAGAATGCTAAAAATTATTCATACAATTTCTTTCACGGAAATGCATGCTCGCGTATTTGACTTAAACTTGAAGTTTGTGCACTAATGGATATGCAACTTTATTTTGTAATGGGTTGACAACGTCGCTATGGAAACCGTGCTTTGAAACGGTTGTCGTACATTATGTGATTGTGGTCTTGATACTTAATCTACTACCCCAAAATATCAAGTATTGACTCCTCTACAAATAGGCATGAAATTATTGTCAACCTGGATATATACAATTGTCCAGTTAACCTAGTTCACCTAGAGTGCCGTTATTACTAATCAAAGTAAGATAACCCTTGCCAGCAGCTACTTGGTGAACTGTGGTCACTCATCCTTTAGCTGGCCGGACCATATCTCTCAGGGAAAAACTGTATTTGCAAATTGAATCAAGCATAACTGTTAATGTCCCCAAACTGCTGGGTGAACGAGAAGAACCGACCCCACACTGTAGCCGGACTCTTTATTCTATGCAGAGTATCTCTATTACGATGGAGGAACTTTAAATGGTAGCATGTAGAGTTAGGTACTTCGTATGATAGCGGTTGTGCCTTCACTGTCGATTCCATGATGACTGTTGAAGGTGGTTTCATTTACACTGGACTCTGATTGACAAGAACGATTTGCATCTCTGTGGAATACCCTCCCACGTCCTAATGTTATAAACTATCGTCCTGTACAATTCGGCTCACGTCGACAGGAAACAAAGTATGATTGCGGAGAGTGTTTGCGGTTTCCTTCTTCTGCCCACTGAAACTCACACAGAAATGTTGTCCCAATGTTGAACATAACATAACAACTTTTGTCGTGAATCACTATCACATGCCACATTTGCTTATTCGTCTGTGTCTACATTTATAGTGCTCACAGAACATTGTAACTGTGGCATGATGTAATTTTCAGATGTGGACACTTATTCTCAGTGTGTGAATTGAAAATGCCAGTAACAGCAATGAAAACACATTTATACTATTGCGAAAAGTTTCTGTAGAGATCATGCCATAGTTCCATTGTTTATTCAGTACACATAATTACATCAAGGCCATTATCGGCTTTTATCAACTTCAGGGAATTAGATACAAACAACGTCCCTCAAACAAATACGCATCGCGAAATGTGAATAAAAACAAATGCCGAGTGACAATTTGGCCCATCCCGTCCATTTCCATTTGGAACCCCAATAACTGAATGTATGTTCGGAGTTGATTGATGCAGCATCACGATATACTAAATACCGGGGACATTCCGTTGAGAACAGATGCGTAAAAATCTCTGGGAAAGAAGCTCCAGCTTTCAGTGTCAGTACATATTTATATTCAATATGTCTACCACTATGACGGATTTCCAGAATACAGCTGGAACATCCAGTGATACAGATGATGTACAGGAAACATTGTCCACTATCCGGAGACTGAGGGCATTGTCTGGGTTATCGTCATTCTCTTCCCACAGAGGTTACTCCTGTCATATCTGCCTACGTAACCTCTGTTCTAATACGGCCATATTTCCCGGTCCTCGTAAAATCCCCTAGCGGCAAAATATCGCAACACAAATTATCTCCCTTCTTTCTATCCAATCAGAACACGTCTTAAATAGACTTAGATCCATGGTGTTAGTTGATCAACGTGCGAAGGAAAGATTCGGTATTTCATGTTTAACTGAAAATCAGAAACTAGCAATAGAGAGTGCAGGAATCCATTTACAAGAAGTGTTTGTCGGGACTAAAACTGGTAGTGGCAAGTCCCTAACTTACGAGATTCTCCCATGTATCAGTGAAGCCAAAACGATAATCGCTATCATTTATGATATGAGGCAGACTTTGTTACATCACAATCCCTGATTCTTGTTGATATTTCTTCCCAACACTTGCTCAACTTGACTAATACAAGCAAATATGGGGCCACAAATATCCCTCCTCTGCCGGGGACTTGTGTTGATGTGACACACGAGACATTTAATGGCGAGCTTGTTCGTTGTCAACGAGGGCCATGGAGACGCCATTGAGTTCTGTCTACAAGAAACGTTTGCGCATCGCGCTCAGGAAGACGTTCTAGTTTTCCCGAAGCATACGGAAATTACCGAGGCCTGGCGAATGATCACTTTTGAAACAAGGTCGCTGACTGCACAACTAAATCTGATTGCCTCCAATCACGAGTCTTGAACGCTCACACCCTGAAAGGGCCGTATTAGAACAGAGGTTACGTAGGAAGATATGACAGGAGTAACCTCTGTGGGAAGAGAATGGGTTATCGTGGGACTACAACCAGACCAAGTAAGCAAAACGGTGCACCCCGTCATCGGTAGCTGCCTGTATATATTCAAGTTTGATGTGCATAGTTTTCATTCTAATGTGTGTCCAGATGATACCAGTCTATGCCAAAGCTGCATCGTTCACAGACACAAGTCTGGCAATACTAGGCCACATTATAATTGCGTTATCTCTAATATACTGGGGTCTCAGTACCAACATCCACAGCAAGATACGCATATTCAGCCAACGTGTTCAGGAAGCGCGATTGAAGTTTCAAAGCTCTGTTCCAAATCCTTTATTGAGGAAGAGGATAAAGAGGACATGTTTATGCTTACAAATCCTTGCGGCCTTATTCTGTGTAGCCTGTGGAATTAGTGTTGGCATTACATATGACACATCCAGTGCATTATACTGGCCTTCAGTTGTCTTGGTTGTGGTATATGGTGGCTGTAACACTCTGTTAAACCATTCAATATTGCTTCTGTTTTTGTCAATCTTCCTGCTTCTCACCTATGAATATGATGCTTGCACGCTGAGACTGGTACGGGAATCTGAAGGATCCGTCCAAGAAGAGGAGATTGAGGACATTCGAGGTTACCATGCATCGCTAACAGACCTAGTGGAATATGTGTGTTCCTTCATATCCAAACTTGTGGCTGCTGCCTATCTCAGTTCGTTCCTGATTTTATGTTTCTGCCTGTATGTCATCATCAATGACGTCCCTCTACTCCAGAACATTGGTGTGGCGGTGTATGTTGTGTACTATTCCACTCTGAATATCATCACTCTCACTTATCTTGGCATCAGACTGCACGAAGCGGTAAGTGTTTGAATGTTATTGTCAACATAATGTTAGAGATCAACGCATTCTGAATGATTGAAATATGAAAAGTGTATACAAGCGGTTCTATGCTATATAACTTTAAACTTTTTATCGGTCTGGTTGTAACACATTGACCAAACACATCACTATCAAATAGTCTTCTCCTGTTTTGTTTCTTTTTAATTATAATCCAAGGTGGATGTTTACATTCTTGCATAACAATGGTATGGTAATGCTTTTCGGTTCCTATGAGTTAATATTTAACGTCACATCGGCAATATTTCAACCATATCGTGACGAGAACAAATTTAATGATTATAAAGAATATGTATATATCATAAAATCTGTCTTCAAAGGGCATTAAAACAGCTAGACAATCACAGTACGAATTGAAACTAGCATGTGAAGTTAACACTAATAGCACTATTTGAACAATACATAATATAAAAATGGGCTATAGATTGCCAACAACCGAATGTAGATCACCATACTAGGGACCATGGGTACGTTGAGTGATTTTGCTACCTGCATAGACCCCAGTTGGACATATACCATCCCTTCAGCCACTGACGATTGTACTGATATTTAGCCATTATAAAACAACAAGTATTCTACGATTAAGAAAGTTGGTAGAGCTAAATTGACTTTGAAGTTGTGGACTTACATACTGAACTATGAACAAATGTTTGTGCACAGGCACATCGCCCCCTGAATGTTCTAAATGACCTGGCTGGGAGAAAGATGTTGAGAGAGTGATAGGACTGGTAAGAAAACAAACGTTTAGGGACAAGATTTCAATACACACACACACACACACACACATAGATAGACAGTTAGATATTCACGAAACATTCAAATGTTGTCCCTAAATGTTTGTGTTTATCAGTTGACACTGATAATAGAAGAAATAAATGTTAACATATGTTATATTTTGGATTACACTTTCTTAGTAAAGTACAGATTCCAGTGCTTTTGTTAGGTTGAGTCCAATCCGGGATTGGAATCCACACTCTCAGACTCGTGTTATTAATATCAATGAGTACATGTGTAATATGATGACAAGTTCTGTTTTCTAAATGTCTTATTTTGTCTACTAACTGTACACCCAGGTCACACTGTTCACCAACAAGTTGTCTCAGCGACAGATTGGAATCACTGCCTCAGGCCTAGTGACCATCACGAAGGACACAGTTCTAATGGTACGCTGAACAGACCCTAACATATTTGCCAGATCTTAACATAAGACTCAACTCTGTTCTCCACTAAAACCTTTGACAACATGTTTGTGCTTTCTCTACTGTTCAGTAGCCAATTGCAGTTCTATAACTTTTCTTCTATTTAAAACAGGTCATCGGGACCCTCATCACGTATGTTTTCATCGTGATCCAGTTCAAACCAGAATTACCTGCTGGACTGCGGCAGAATGCAAACATCACGTCGTGATGACTGCATCAAGTCATATTTGAATAAACCTGATGTCAAGTCATATTTGAATAAACCTGATGTTGTCTACTAATGGCTTTACACATTCACTCCACAATGATTTGCCATCGCCGCTATGGAAACCGTGCTTTGAAACGGCTGTTGTACATTATGTTATTGTGGTAATGGTCTCCAAATGAATACAAAGATCTCCATTCCAACGAATATGCATTTATAGTTGACATTGGTACTAGATGAACTTTCTAAAATGTTGATTCAAATAATGTTTTCAGTGGCATGCATTCTCGATGGGTTCAAACAGGACATGTTGTATTTTCCCAATGCAGTGATTATGTGTAGAGAAATCCACCAGAACACACAGAGCTGTCAGCAGTTTCAGTCTCCTATTTATTGTGCAAAGATATACCCATTTGTGTGTTAGTCTCTCATAAAACGAAAGTCAATAGCACTATTCTAAACGATAGTAATGTGCCCTCAAAGACAAAAGTAAATGCTAATAGTTAGTACCATTAACTTGATGAGTCTTGTACGATCGATCAGTCTTCTTTTTCTTTACACAAAACAGTTACCAAGATAACTTGTTGTAGAAGTAATCACTCACTCACTCACTGTCATGACCAAAACTGTGATGAGTGGACGGAATCTACCGCGCTCGGATTCCGGTTCGTATACGTTGATAAGATAGTGTTGGACACATGGTGCTGGTTCGATTTGATGAATAACACATTTGGAGGACAAACGTTTCCCACAGAACACATGTATGTTCATGTAGTATATAGCTTAAAGTGAACTCAGTTTACAAGGCTTTTCTGATATATCGTTGTAAATATCGCATCCAATCGTTCTCCACTTTTGACAGAAAGTATTAATCCACTTCAAGGTTCATAATGGAACGACATTCTCTATCAGGCATTCAGGCTAATGTTTCACAGAAATACAATAATCATCAGATGCATATTCAGAGTTAAAATCACTGTTAACTCACTGTACATATATTCACTTGCTTGAAAACGATTTGAGAAGAATGTTCTATAAGTTTCGTTGACTTTTACATAAGTTGAATATCCAGCAGTATTGGTTTAATAAGAATGTTGATAGAAATGCACTAGTCTGCTCCAAGTGTCAAATTGAAGATGACTCTCATTTTCTGCTTATTTGTCATTATTATGCAGAAGGTCGTCAGAAGATTATTCCATCTTATTACCATGTAGACCCATCACTTTTCAAGTATTATCAATTGTTATCATCAACTAATGAGGAGCATATAGTATCCTTAAGTATTTATCTGACAAGAAATCTGCCAATATGAACTACAGCTTTTCCACAGTACTATAACTTGATCTTATCTACATTGTACCGCTGTGCACAATATGTCTGTGTCCTAAATATGAAAGTAAACTGAAACGAAACGTCGTTATTGTACAATAAAGAAGTTGATCATCCATAAAAACTTGTCATTCCTACAGTTCTGAAACTTATCCACCAATTAGAGAACTGCTTTCCGAACGCCCCCATTCAGTTCTGGTTACATGTCGGCCATATGTGCCCAGATGGTGTAAAAGTGCCCTGTCTCTTGCTTGTTGTCGATACTTCTTAATGATAACAGAGAAGAAAGAGGTATGATGTATTGGATTTGATAGAATAATCCTCCAGGACAGGGTTGATAGCAAGTGCATGATTTCCCTTTACAAACAGCAATTCAGTGTAAAGGAAACAATTCACACAAATTGCTTACAAAGATACGTGTGTATAGCCTGACGTCACATAGCAGTACTTCTGCCATTCCACGGTGCAACTCACTTTCTTACTACAACACCTAAACGTCCTACACCTGGAACGTTTCCGACGACAATCTTCTACCTATTGACGTAAACCACTGCAATGAATCTGAGGCCTCAGTCAACAATAAGCCTTGTGGAATCGAAACTTAATAACTAAAAGGTAAAAAATGAATTGATGATTCCGTGAAGGCCTATCGATCAGTATGTGCAACACTAGGTACCGAATAATATCAACCAGACCTTTTAGAAACATGTCAGATGTTATTTAATGTAAAACTAAAACTCAGTCAGTCAGTCAGTCATTTACATGGGACAGTCTGACAGAGCCTATTTGTATCACTTTGGAGTTACCTCCCACATTAAGCTTACACATCCGAATGTAAAACACTACCGTCATTTACAGTTCGGCACATCCCGACAGTATACCAATCCAAACAGATAGTTTAACGGTCTTATGCCAAATTCTGTCTCAGGAATGTCACATCCAAGACTCACTCATATCACTAGGGACGATAATCATTCCTACTTTCCTCCACTCAAATACTCATGTACTCGCAGCTCGCTTATACATATAAAACAGAAATCAATGAACCTCACTACATGAGGAGCTGTTCCATAATGTAAAATTCAAAGTTTTGTTTACGGATGTGACATTAAATGATGCAGTCATCGTTAACATTGTGTTTACATTTTATAGTGCTCACAGAACTTTGTGCCATGTTGTAATTCTCAGATGTGGACATCTATTCCCAGTGTGTAAATTAAACCTGCCAGTAACAGCGATGAAAACACACTTCTACTATTGCGAAGAGACTCTGTAGAGATTATACTATAGTTCCATTGTTTATTCAGTACATATGATGACATCAATGCCATTAACGACTTTCACCTACTTCAGTGAAAGTACGTGCAAACAACGTACCTCAACCAAATGCTGTTATGAGATATGAGTACAAACATATGCTGAGTGACAATTTGGACTATCACGTCCATTTACGTTTGGAACCTCTTGTAACTGAATGAATGTTGAGAGTTAATTGATGCAGCACCACGAATACATACTGGTGACATTCAGTTGAGAACAGAAGCCGCAGGAAATTACAGGAAGGAAGGTCTAGCTTTCAGTGACAGCGCATTCTATATTCATTATCCAAAATGTCAACCACAGTGACAATTTTCCAAAATACAGATGGAACATCAAGTGATACAGATGATGTACAGGAAACATTGTCTAGTATTCAGAGACTGATGGCATTGTCTGGGTTATCGTGGGACTACAAGCAATCAAAGTCAGAACAACGGTGCACCCCATCCTCGGTAGCTACCTGTATATATTCAAGTTTGGTGTGCATATTTTTCATTTTGATATTTGCCGCGGTGATACCAATGTATACCAAAGCTGATTCTTTCACCGAGACAAGTATTGCAATAACAAACCACAGTGTAGTTGTGTTGCTACTGATCTACTGGGGCCTCAGTACCAACATCCACAGCAAGATACGCATATTCTGCAACTGTCTTCATGAAGCACGAATAGAGTTTAAAAGTTCTGTTCTAAACACCTTATTGAGGAAGAGGGTAAAGAGGGCGTGTTTATGTTTGCAAGTCTTCGCGGCGTTGATGTGTGTAGCCTGTGGAATTATTGCAGGTATGACATCTGAGCCCTCCAGTGGACTATATTGGCCAAAAGTCGTCTTAAATGTGTTACATGGTGGCTGTAGCACTATTCAAATTATTTCAATTTTGCTACTGTTTTTGACAATCTCCCTCCTACTCACCAATGAATATGATGTTTGCACGCTGAGACTGGCACGGGCATCTGAAGGATCCGTCAAAGAAGAAGAGATTGAGGACATTCGAGGTTACCACGCCTCGCTGACTGACCTAGTGGATTATGTGTGCTCCTTTATATCCATACACGTGGCTGCTGCCTATCTCATTGCGTTCCTTCTTTTGTGTTTCTGCTTGTATATCTTCATCAACGACAGCTCCGCCATCCACTACATTGGTTTTTCGGCCTATTTTGTTTTCATGGCCACTCTGAATCTCATCACTCTCACCTATCTTGGTATCAGACTGCACGAAGCGGTAAGTATTTGAATTGTCATTTGTTCCTTATTGCATTTTATCAACCTTGTCGTTATTACTGAGAATGGTATATACTACTCGACCAGAAAGTATGCCCTTGAAAAACAAATATTGTCTAGACTGGAAATACTTGTCGAAACGCTGTAAACCACAACTTCAATACCCGTACCTAATACATGATAATTTCCAGCCAAAATCAAACACTTGAAGTAATGTTCTGACGATGTGTCGTGGTTGTGGGCATTTGGTGTCAAGTGTGACTTCTCTTCCCGCTGGGCGGCCAAGATCAAACACAGATGTTTACATTTTCTGCTCGTAACCAAGCTGTTGGATTGGGATGGTTTTACACAGTAATGGTCTCTTCCTATTGCAAACCCCAATATGTCTTTTATCATGCGTTTTCAGTTTTTGCCGTCAGGAAGTATTTGATTTTGGATTGATTATGTGAACTTTGATTGCTTTTAAACAAAGTAACTGGAATGTTCATATCCAGGCGCACCGACCTTTGCTCATCCTTCATGACTTGGCTGGGAGAAAGATGTCAGACAGGGTGATGGGACTGGTAAAAAAACCCAAATATTTCGATGTTGTATGATTGTGAAACGTGATTTATCTTAATCAATAAGATTTGATTTGTCGAATTAGGTTAATTTCATTTGATTTGAACCCATACAAATTTAAAACTGACTGTCAGGCCTTACCGTACAAGTGCACAGATTTTTTCATTCATACCTTAGTGATTCCATAAACATACCCCATCACTCATCCAAATGTGTCTATGTCTGCGACAGCATGTGTTAGTGCCGGTATATATACTGTACATGCGACACTACCGTCCCCACTGAGAAGACGTTTCATAGATATCAATACAATTTAAACATATGTGTGACACGATCTGTTAGATTGGCATTTTAGAAGAAGGTGAGTAAGAAGAAAGTAAGATACTTTAATTATGGGTGACAACCTCTTTGTCATATATTATGCGATGTTCCGGTATAGATTCTTACACCTTTATCAAGCAAGAGTCACAACAGTATAAGAACCTGTACCAAAACGTCGCATAATATATAATAAAGAAATTGTCATCAGTAAAGTATGTTACTTTCGTATATGTGTGAAACAATTTACATGTGCTGAATTTGATAAATATCTCCAGGCATCTTTAACTTGAGATATGGACCTGAATGTATTGCGATTACTCATGATACTGTTAATGTGATAGAATATATTTTTATTGTCTTGTTATTTAATGAATATGTAGTTTGGTGTCAATACGTTTACAAATTGTACACCTAGGTCACACTGTTCACCAACAAGTTGTCTCAGCGACAGATCGGCATCACTGCCTCAGGCCTAGTGACAATCACGAAGCACACAGTCCTAACGGTATGTTGCAGGCATACATACACCCGTGCATTAATTATGCACCACCCTATTCTGAAAATAAGATGTGATGCTACAGAAAAGTTTGGGTATAGCGATCAATTTAATCAACCTGTAGTTAAAGAAGCTTTATCCACTGACAGTTTTACAAATACCATAACCTTTTCTATTCTTTATGAAAGAATATGTTGATGAAAATGTGATGGGACTCAATGCTAACCCAAAATAACTATTCCCCTCCTGCTCCAACTACACAATTAATGTTTTGACTTAACATGACAATTCTGTTATATACCAAGATGACATTTACACTCAAGTAAGCTTTAATTGTGCATAATCAGGAAGAACCCGACGGTCAATGATTTGAACAATTTTGCTAATTGAAAAAAACTGAAAAAGGCCACATTAATAAGATTTTGGAATATGAATTTCAGAATTTGAGTTTAGTGTAATGAATAAATACATCTCCTTGCTGGATAGTGATTATTCTGTTTGTTTTACTGCATTTAAAATTTTTCCTTTTTTTTTAGTTGGACGGTAACTTTTGCTAAATCTTAGTTTACAAGCTTTCATCCATTCACAATAACTAACGAATAAATAGGCCACACAACAATCAATTATCACTTTCACTTTTCAAAATGAGGTAACTTCTTTTAGGACAGAAAAACACCTGTTTTAAACATAGGCAAAAATCCTAATTAAAGTACATGGTAATTTCAATGATGTTTTCGTTCTTGCTCTATCAAATTATAAAGGTTATTTTTTGGAAAGAGTTTAGAATTTCATTTCAGACAAAATTAATTGTTAAACATACAGGGTGGTGCTTATTTTATGCACAGAAGTATAGATCCATACATGTTCATTTGCGAGATCTTAACGTCCGAAGCAACTGTACATTTACTCTCAACTAAAACCCGTGAAAGAACACATGTATTTTAGACTATAGACAATATCCAATTGCAGTTCTATAACTTTGCTTCTTTATTGAAACAGATCATTGGGACGCTCCTCACGTATGTTTTCATCGTGATCCAGTTTAAACCAGAATCAACAGCCGGATTGCGGCAGAATGGAAACAACACAGCAGGATGACTGCATCAAGTTGTATTTGACTTAAGCTAAATGCTTGTGGACTAATGGCTATGCAGCTTCATTTCACAATGGTTTGACATCGCCGCTATGGACACAGTGCTTGGACCGCATGTCGTATATTGAGTATTTGTGGCAATGATGGCCAAATGTACAGACATAACTTCAGTACATCCAATATGTTTTAAAGAGGACTGTGATACTGAAACTATTTTCTAAAATGGCGATTCAAATAGTGTTTTCAGCGAAATTTATGCTGGACAGATAAAAACAGGAAACTTGATATGTCCAAATGAATATATTTGTGTTGTGCCCACTTTATTTCACCGGCTTGTCGTGACTTCTAATGATACAGACAAATGAAAAGTGTTGGTGTGTGCCCTATATTCTGATAATCCAGCAAATACTTTAGTATATATGGTAAGGTACTTGGGTGAGTGAGTGAGTTAATATTTATCGTCACAATGAACCAGTATCAAAGTCTGTTCTACTATTGTGACCGTCACAGAAAGAAATCCTAAATTGGAATAGTAAAGATTATTATGGAAGTACGATCAGATTAGAATATGCCATGCCTAGGCCTTTCACCAAACACACTTACAATCTGCGACAAAAACACATGTGGGTTCATGTAATATATGAAGTAAACAGGAACTAAGTTTGTCAGGATCTCTAAAACTGAACACTTAACAGCACTAGTGTAAGGGTTGTAAAATCTCATCCAGGCATACATATCACTTTTGACAAGATCGTCTTTCTACAGTAATGACAGGATGGCATGCTACTGGCATTCTCTGCAATTCCTCCACAGTGACATCTTTCTCCAAAATACGGTAATCATCAGAACAAGCAGTACTGTTCTGGAATTATCGACCAATCAGAGAGTTGCAGTCTGTTCAGTATATTCATGGCATTGACTCTTGTTTTTATGGGGGCTTTTGTCTTTAGAACAGCGCTAATGACATTCATTTTGAGAAAACATAATTTGAGTCAACATTTTAAAGGTCTCATAGTCGTTGTCTATACACGAGGACACCATTACCACAACTACATCACTCATAACAGGCTTTTAAAAGCATGGTGTGCACGGAGATGGTATCGACAAATGTCAAAATGAGATGCATAGCTATTACCCAAAGGTGAATCAACTTCTAATTATGTATGAAACCGTATTCAAATTATTCAGATGAGATTCACATTCCAAACAAGCGCTGACAATGTACAGTGCCAACTCCTGGAGTATGTTAAACAATCATAATTTGAATGGTGTTCCAATCCATTTAATAACTTATGAAGTTGAGAGAAGGTTGCACCCTCCCTAAGGTTACCTCTATGTCAAAGTCCTTCATGGAATAATATACATCCATCTATATCCATAATATGTTTTGTCTGTAAACCATGATCTGCCAAATCTGGTCATTCGTCTGTTTCTCTCCCAGTCTCTGTCCTTGCCGTCTCTAATCATTGCAATGTGTTACCACCAATGTTTCAAGGAAAACAATGACGTCAATACGTCTGATGACGTCTGATGTAAAGAACTATCAAAGGTAGAGTTGGTTTTCAGTGATACAGCCAACGTGGACCATTGTGATTTAATATAGCGGTAATACATTTATTCATTTCCTTCCTCCAGGCACTGACTCACCGACACAGCAGCTCGCTAATACATTTGCAAAAAAAACAACACTGAACTTAACTACAGACGGAGATTTTACACGTCAAAATCAAAGATTTGTTTACATTTGCGACAGTAGATTATTCAGTCATTGTTTACATCCCTTGTGTTTTATAGCGCTCACAAAACATTGTGACGGTGACATGTTGAGACCTGCCATTGAGAAACCATTGATCTCTCTAGAAACTGTGCTGTAGTTCCATTACATACTTAGTAACGACAATTACGTCTAGGTCATTAACGGCTTTTTCCCACTTCAGTGAACAAATACGTGATGTGGAATGTGAATACAAAGTGACATATCCTAAGTGACAGCTTCGCCAATCCCGTCCACTTCCATTTGGAAGCTCATATAACTAAATGTTAGTTCAGAGTTAATTGATGCACCATCACGAAAGCCGATATACCAAATACTGGTGACATTCACTTGAGAACAGAAGGATACGGCCAAAGAAGGTCTAGCGTCCAGTGTCAGTAATCCTATAATTATTATCCAATATGTCAACCACTGTGACGGTTTTCAAAAATACAGATGAAACATCAAGTGATACAGATGATGTACAGGAAACATTGTCTAGTATCCAGAGACTGATGGCATTGTCTGGGTTATCGTGGGACTACAAGCAATCAATGTCAGCACAAAGGCGCACCCCATCCTCGGTAGCTGTATTCAGGTTTGGTGTGCATAGTTTTCATTCTAATGTTTGTCCAGGAATTTCCAACGTATGCTAAAGCTGATTCTTTCACGGACACAAATATTGCAATATCGAGTCACATTGTATTTGTGTTATCGCTAACCTACTGGGGTCTCAGTACCAATATCCACAGCAAGATACGCATATTCTGCAAACGTCTTCATGAAGCACGATTGAAGTTTAAGAGTTCTGTTCCCAACTGTTTACTGAGGAAGAGGATAAAGAGGACATGTTTATGTATACAAGTCTTTGCAGCTTTGAGCTGTGTGGCCAGTGGACTTGCTGCATTCATCACAAATGACCCATCCCAAGAATTATATTGGTCTTTACCCGCAGTGCGGTATATGGTGGCTGTAACACTCTGCTCAACCTCTCACTTTTGCTTCTGTTTTTGTCAATCTCCCCTTCTACTCACCAATGAATACGATGTTTGCACGCTGAGTATAGTACAAGCATCTGAAGGATCCGTCGAAGAAGAGGAGATTGAGGACATTCGAGGTTACCATGCTTCGCTAACAGACCTAGTGGATTATGTGTGTTCCTTCATATCCAAACACGTGGCCGCTGCCTATCTCAGTTCGTTCCTTATTATATGTTTCTGCCTCTATGTTATCATCAATGACGGGTCATCGATCCAGTTCATCAGCTTTACAGCATATGCTGTTTTCAATGCCACTCTGAATCTCATCACACTCACCTATCTTGGCATCAGACTGCACAAAGCGGTAAGTGTTTGAATTGTCATTTGAAACATCAAAACCCCTGTTAAAAAAACAGGTATTTTGCATGATAAATGTATGAAATGTGTACATGAATGCCAGAGGCTCTGCAAGGTTTTCCCTATTGCATTTTGTCAATCTGTTCAGTTTCACTGAGAATGGTATGTGCGGCCGGGCACAAGAAATAACGCCCTTATAAACTGAATTAGAGCAAGACCTCATTGTCGTTATATGTATGGTCCTGGCTGAAATTACTTGCCGAAACTCTGCAAACCTGAGGTCAAAAGCACAATGTCAATACCCTTACAAAACACACAGGTGTTTAACTGTTCTGCTCGTACATTTGTTGGAATAATATAGTTTCAAAAAGTAATGGTCTGTGCCTATTGGGAGCGACAATATACCTTTCCCATAATTTGTTGGTGTATAAGTGTAAACGAATGCAGTAATAACAATTTCTATATAATCATATTTAAGTCTATTTCACTTGTAGTAATGTTCTGACGATGTGCCGCGGTTGTGGGCATTTGGTGTCAAGAGCGACTTCTCTTCCCGCTGGGCAGCCAAAACTAAACACAGATGTTTACATTTTCTGCTCGTAACCAAGCTGTTGGAGTGGGATGTTGTACACTGTAATGGTCTGTTCCTGTTGCACACCCCAAAATGTATTTTTGCATACGTTTTCAGTCGTTGCAGTCAGTATAGTGTCAAATTTTGTGTTGATTATGTGAACTTTGATTGCTTTTAAACAAAGTAACTGAAATGTTTGTATCAAGGCACACCGACCTTTCATTATTCTTCATGACTTGGCTGGGAGAAAGATGTCAGACAGGGTGATGGGACTGGTAAGACATACAAATATAGTGTGAGAACACTATAGTTGTATCTTATACACTTACACACTATATGATTGTGATAATTGCATATGTTAATATCTAAGGGTGCTCTGCCACGTCGATCATTTCTTTTTATTTAATAGGTTTTAAGTTCTGACTTCATTGTCGAACTTCTTTAAGTGGCATTTAGATGAAGAGGAGCACGTTTTTATAGATAGACAACTTTGTCTGTCACATAAAAGGTGTTCTTCTCCATACATTATCGAATGTGGTTAATTTCTTTTGCATTTGTAGCCATAAAAATGTGCAACAGTCTCTGTCAGTCATACCAACCAGTACAGCTCACTGCATAGACAATTCTATCCCTCCGTTATCACATAAACGTTCGCTATGACTCCTGGAATCATTACGATCAATCGTGTTGGGTAAAGTTACTTACGATATTTTTGCTGTATTGTTTTTGAAAAATGTAGACGCCATTTAGTGAAAATGTAGTTTGTTATTTTATTCTTCTTTCCGAACTGTACACACAGGTCACACTGTTTGCCAACAAGTTGTCTCAGTGCCAGATTGGAATCAGTGCTTCAGGCCTAGTGACCATCACGAAGGACACTGTTTTACCGGTACGTTTAACACATATAGATCTAAACATGATGTTTTTCAAAGCAAATGTAATCTCAACTAAAAGTCGTGAAAGAAAAAAATATAACTTCATCACTGTCCAATAACCGGTTGCAGTTCTCTTTGCTTCTTTGTTGAGACAGATAATGGGGACCCTCCTTACGTATATTTTCATCGTGATCCAGTTTAAACCAGAATCAACTGCTGGACCGCGGCCGAATGCAAACAACACGGCTAGGTGACATCAAGTAGTAATTGACTTGTATTTAACGTTTGTGCAATAGGGGATATGCAGCTTTACTTTGTAATGGTTTGACATTGTCGCTATGGAATCATGCTTTTAATCGCTTGTCATGTGTTCTGCAATCTCCAGTCAGTGGAATAGGTTTTTTGAGCGACAAGTCAAAGCACACGTTTAACAGCTTTTTGAAATGTTGATTCAAATAATGTTTTCAGGTAATGCATGAAAATGGATATTTTCATAGTGAATGCACAGATCCATCAAAATATCAGCAGTTCCAGGCTGTTGGGTTAATGTACAGTGATATTTACATTTTTTGACGCCTGTCGTGTATTGTATAAGTATGGTAATGGTCTCCAAATGTTAACATTTGCTTATTTAATCTCTCATACGACTGACATAGACGCTGTTCGGAACATTGTCAATACATCATCAAAGAAAAAAGCAATTGCAATCATGTAAATATCAATCAATGACTGTTTAACGTGAATGCTACCAGCTATCCCACTGGGATTAGCCGTTAGAATAGATATCCAGTAAACTAATGAACATAAGATGGATTGGACGAATGAAGCCACACGTAAGTAGTCATGAATTTCAGGTGAAGGATTAATAGCGTACAGCGCAAGTGTAAAATACACGAATCAATGGTAATACTGTAATATTATTACCCCGTGTATAATGTATCTCCAGTTGAGGTAAACAGATGTACTTGAGTTGCAGCCCTGTGTTGGTAGATTGGTCAGGACACTGACCGACATGGAGTAGGATTAGAGATTCTCTGCCCGAAAATAAATATTCAGCCGGCTGTTCCATTGACATCATCTACTGAACCCGGAAGGTCGAATAAAGATAATTTAAATAAACATCCCTTGCCTCCGTTGCAGAAGAGCATCATTCAATTAGAATTTTTAGTTTTTCTGTCAAATCTGTATTCTTCATGAAGAGTACGGTATAGGCGGAAATAACCTGTAATGCTATAATTTCTAGTAATAGGCGTAACCTCGCGATAATCAATATTCGCGCACCTAACACGTTTCGGCGCGGTATGCGGAATTAACAAGGTTCATGAAAATCAACAATTATACAAACCATCATCAATGTAAAATGTTTGTAAAAACATAAGTTTCAGCCTTTGACTCACTGTTCCAGGACAACACCCAACCTACCATAGAGGTGTGTCTCGCTTAGAAACAGCGTCAGAAAGACATATATGCGTATAGACCCAACCCTATCAATATATATAGTATGACCAGAAATTATTGAGAATTTTAGGAATATGTTTAATTGGATTTCTAGTATAAACAGCCTTGACCAGCTATCAAGTGCTTGGTTTCATTCAAGGGAGACAACTCCGTTAATCCTTTTTCATTAGACCAACCAGAAATTATTGAGAATTTAAAGATTGTACATTTTTATATTTTTTTCACTCATTATTCACGTGTTAAATGTAAATATTAGCAGAACATAACTTCAGATTCAAAGACAGGTGAACAGTTAGTATTTTGTCAAGTCACCATGGGCAGCAATGCAGGCTTCAATGCGGCGGGGCATACTACTGATCAAAGAACTAAGAACGTCGCAGTCCATGCTGTCCCAATATCGGACCACCTCTTCTTTCATTTCAGCAACATATGTCAGACTTTTCTTATTGACACTTTCCTTCATAAGTCCCAAACTTTTTCTATTGGATTTAGGTCAGGGCTATAGCTTGGCTAATCTAATAAAGTCATATTTTGGGTCCACAACCAGGCATGTGAATGCTTTGAACGATGTTTTGGGTCATTGTCCTGCTGGAAAATCCAAACATTTTAATAGAACTCGTGAGCAGATGGAAGTAAATGTCCCTCGAGAATATCTGTGTACCGCTCACTGTTCATATTCCCTTCAAATACACAGAGGGGCGTTGCCCTTAACACAGATATGCCACCCCACACGTTAAATTTCAGACTGTACTTTGGGCGCTGATACAAAGGTTTTTCAGTTTGTTTGGTCCAGAATTTCAGTGTATTAGGAAACAGCCACACAGAACTTTCATCTGAGAAAATCACATTGTCCCTGTTAAAATTTCTATGCTGTGAGCACCAGTTCAACCGTCGCTCCTTTTGTTCAGGTTTCATGATCGGTGATGGAATTCCTCGACTTTTCTGCCAACCAATTGCATGCAGCACAGTTTTAATTGTCTCCTTACAGACAGCCACAGTTCCTCTATCAATCATATCCAGCCTTAAGTTTTCTAAACTCCTTCGTTTGTTTTTAGAAACAAGAATACCAAGCCGCCTCCTGTCACCGACAGTCAATTTTCTGGGCCTACCTGTGCCTCCCTGGTGCTCAATGCCATATCCATTTGCAATATTTTTCGAAACACGATAAACAGTTGACAAAGGGATGCCTGTTCTACTTGAAATCACTTTAGCTGATCTGATGTCCTTGTTATAATACTCTAAAATTAACTTCCTCTTCTCTAAATCATCCATACTGAGGATCACTGAAAATGTCGTCGACATGTTAATTTTCTGCCAACCAATTGCATGCAGCACAGTTTTAATTGTCTCAGGAAAGAAAAACTTACAGACTGAAAGCCACAGTTCCTCTATCAATCATATCCAGCCTTAAGTTTTCTAAACTCCTTCGTTCGTTTTAGAAACAAGAATACCAAGCCGCCTCAAGCTGGCACATGCCATATCCATTTGCAAAGATAAACAGTTGATCCAAAGGGATACATGTCCTTGTTATAATACTCTAAAATTAACTTCTCTTCTCTAAATCATCCATACTGTAAAGGGATCACTGAAAATGTCGTCTGCTAGCAAGTAAACAAAGGGGATAACTCTTCACAAACTAATGAAAAAGGATCAACGGAGTTGTCTCTCTTGAATGAAACCAAGCACTTGATAGCTGGTCAAGGTTGTTTATACTAGAAATCCAATTAAACATATTCCTAAAATTCTCAATAATTTCTGGTCATACAATATCTCTATATGTTTATATGTTGCATTCATATGTTGCAGTACATTAAACCTGTTCTATCAAAGTAAACTAAGTGTTTGATATTATCTAAATCTCATCCATTATCTACCTACATAAATGTGCTAAACCAGGCTTATAAATTGTAAGCTTTTGTAACAACTAACAAACAGGTTTTCTATATTTTTACTCTTGTGTGCATGAGATAAGCGTCTGAATGTGTTGTAGAATAGTCTTATTTAAATTCTGCTGTGGTTAGGTTTGTGTATGCAATATACGGCATTAACATGTCAAGTGGTATGTAAATTGTATAAGTGTGTTACTCTTAAGTTATTATATATATATTATTCAGATATATTATGTACACCCCAATCTCATCCACAGGGTAAGCTCATTGCTTGTATAGTCCATTTCAGATTTGTATCAATATCAAATGTGTCATACTGTCTTGTACAATTAACTATATCCATTACATAAAAAGAGTAATATAGATTAGTTGACCTCCTATCCATTTACTATATGAGTACAATTTGTAATAAGTTCATAATCTTATTGCAATTAGAATAGTACTTATTAACATATATCGTGCTAAGATTGATTGTAACCTAACTGTGTATTGTATGTTAGTCTGTTTAAACTACTAGTATAAACTATTGCAATATTGATGATTGCATTATATGTTCAAGATGTTCAAGATTTTATTTCAGTATCTAAGGACTCCAGCCCAGAGTACATGTGTATATCAAGTCAAGTATAACAAACGTATATACATATAGCATCAACATTTCTGCGGATTTTCAATTTCCCATCAGCAAAAGTAAATGAAACTTTAATATGATGATTTAGTTTTCTCTCCCTTAGCTTCTAGCATACAACTGTTTGTTTTGTGTACAGTTAGAAAATATACAGTGCTAAAGATTCTGAGATATAAGCTTTATAAAACTGTTTCCATTACATATACTGCCCGTACAGAACCTGTTCTCAACTCACTTGTACGTACAACATGTATTAATAGTGCATTTCGCCTTCGATGACACTGCATTATATGTACCATTAATGTATCATTATTTCTATAAATGTTTCAAGGTGAATTATCGACTAATAAATGGTCCTTCGGGCAATAGCTCACCCCCGTAGCGTGTGTTTGTACTTTTGTCACATTCAATGCCCTGCTGCAATATTGTATTGTCATCTATAGTTAAAATGTTTTAGATTTGAATACTTGTTTTAAATTCATATCTGTGATAATCTAGTTATTTTACTGTCCTTCGTTGACAGGTTTGTAACATTTACCATCAATTACTCTGCATAACAATTAATTGTTCTCGTCACGATATGGCTGGAATATTGCTAATGTGACAATAAATATTAATTCATTCACTCTAACTCGGTTTCTAAGTGAGACACACCCCTGTGCCACCTACTGGAGCCATGACCTTTCAGCGTTACCAGTTACTAATGTAGACGACCGACAGATCAGTGCTGTCATGAGTGAAAACTATTTTTAGGGCTCATTTTCGTGTCGATGTTTTTGCATTAGTGCAGAAGCATTAATACACGTTTGCTAGAAAGCTTTGGATAAGAAAGTGTCCTTTGAAGCTTGTGATTTCCAAATCATGACAGCAGGAAAACGAAGACGACTTTTTGTTCACAAACACGAAAACTCACATCACGACTTTTTGTGTAGCGACCGCGTGAACCCGGAAATGATAGGTGCACGAAAATAGATGCCCGCGAATTTACACTACGCTAGGATATTAAATGGGAAAACATTGAAGTATGTCGTGCAGTACAAGAGTTGCCGGTATGATCGCCAACTATCCTGACAAACGAATGCGGTAACATGGTAATCTTGTAGATTTGTTTGGATGATCAGTACGTCGTCCGGCCCCCACTTTTCAAAAGTTCAGTACTTAATCTGTCATACTATGTGACTCTCCCTATCATGTCATAAACGTGCTCAGGGAAACGCCAAGGTACATTGCTGGCAATGGCCTCCTTTTACGGTGTGTTGTTGAAAAATACTGAAGCCTTGCAAACGGAACATAAAGGGTATCAGAATGTTGCTGCGACAGGATTGTCCAGTGAACATTCCTTGCGCCCCAAGTAATAACGGATCCAGCAACAGCGACAATTTCCCCAGATGACGATTTGTCAGGGGTGGCTAAACATTGTCCAGTGAACATTCGTTGCGCCCAAGTCATAACGGATCCAGCGCCAGATCTGTCATGAGGCATGTGAACAGGGACAATTTCATCAGATGACGATTTGTCAGGGGTGTCTCAACAGGTTGTAAGGGATAACAATCAAGGCGGCCGGACGGCACACAAAACATTTATTCAGGACGACTAGACAGGACAGAAGACAAGACGAGACTGATGCACACATGCAGCACGGACGACCCGCTAACAATACTCAGACCTGTTTATGCTGTGATGCACGGGTATGGCAATACTTAAAGGGACCATCAGTTTCATGTTTACATCTCACATTCCTCCCCTCCATTGGGATTTAAGATTACAAGATCTCTACTAAACAAAATATTTCTACGTCGTGTATCAGCTGTTTTAGCATTTACACATAGAAAATCACCAAAGATTTTTACCTTTGAAAATGATTCTTACGAGATTTAGGACCAGTTAGGACTTTAACTGCAACGTTATCAACTATTTCAAAGTTTCTCGATTGTCTCTCACACGTTTCTTCTTGACGTTCATGTTTGGCTTGGGCATGTTTCTTTGAACACAGTTCCCACAGACAACTCATGCCTGGTACTTCCTCCCCTCCAGAAGGAACACTGCTGTCGAGACGACACACGTCACTTGATCTATCAAACATGGGTGATCAAGGTGATAATCCAGTTGTTCTGTTTGGAGACGAGTTATGAGCCAACACGATTTCGGGTAATACTTTGTCCCAATTCTTTTTCACTGGTTGCAGCTTTCAACTTAGATGATTTCAAAGTTCTATGTGCCCTTTCCACTGGATTTGCTTGAGGACGAGCTATCGGGGTAAGACTGAGCACAACATCCCAATGATCCATGAAATCTTTGATAATTACTGACGTAGAGGTAGCTGATCGTACGAGAAACGCAAACACCACACGTGTAAGATCATCCAAACTCGTCAACACGTACTCACAACTTTTCGATGATGTAGGGAGCGGTCCGACAAAGTCACAATGGATAGTTTGCCATGCTACTGAAGCTGTCTGAGTTACACCAATGGGACTCCGGGGCACAGCATGAGGGCCTTCTATACATGCTGAACACTGACTGACGTATTCTCGAACTTGTCTCTGTGTAATGGACTTGTCAGTCATCCTTGCTAAATTCCATGTACGTATCACACCAAAATGAGCAAGATGATGAGCACGCTTGATAACAGCATACTATTTATCTGTTGATAAGGCACAGATAGGCAACTCCTCTGAATCTTCCACGAGAAATCTTGACAAAATGCCACTTGGAATGTTATCTTTCCCAGGTATATGGGTCATTTTCAAAATTTGTAGGATTTTCAATTCCTTTTTACAGTAAAAACAACCTCCTCAAAGATGATGTCATTTTGATTCAAATAAAATCTCAAACACTTAATTATTGAAAAATACAAACATGCAGGCTCAAATGTACCAATTGACCTTTTATTTTGATGCATAAGTAATTAATAGGAGGGGAAAAAGTCCTGACCGTTAACACTTTTTAATCAGAATAAGGATTTTGAAATTTAATTCAGATGACATACACAACCTTAACACCCACTTAATCAAACTTGAGGCTAAAAACTATCATCATGAATCATGAGTGTTATTTTGTATCTTTCATTTGTTTAACACAAAAAAATGCATTTTTCTAAAACATTATTACGTAAATAGCTTTCAACAGGTGAAATTGTCTAAAATAAACACCAGCTACTAAGCCCAGAACATCTTTTGATGACAACAACATAAAGAGGAGTGTTTTATGTATTATCATCAATTAATTAGAGGAGTCAATTAACATCAGTAACGGTTAGGACAATAGTGGTAACGGTTTGGACAGGAATGGTAATAGGCTGGACATAAACCTTGAACTATTTAATTCAACATAGAAATAGGTAACGTGAAAGGCAAAAATGATATTATTTACCACAACTGCTAACCCTATTTTGGACAGACAGTGAAATGTGCATTAGAAATGGTAACTTGTATCAAATATGGCATGTTTTCTTCCATGCTGTGGTAACGGTTTGGACATTTGTTATATCAATATAAAATTTGTGAATAAATGTTTGGCTTTTGAATAAAAACAAATTATAGCTTCTAAAGAATAGAAAAACACACCTGTCTTGATTGAAAAATCACATCTAATCCAAAGAAAAGTGCAATTGGGGGATCAAACATTTAATGAATAGTAACGGTTGTGACATTATTAGTAACGGTCAGGACATCTAGTGTAATAAACGAATGTTATCCCTTTAAAAACTTGCAAAAGATTAAACTGTGCAACAACTATGGCATTGTGCACATGGTCATGCTACACAGGCAACTGCATAGGTATCTTTTTGCTGTTGATATTTTGGTGCAGTGTTAGTCCCCATTAGATACACTTCGTTCATTCACTTGTATACCTTTAGTAGTTTTGTTAACAGTGAGATGGTAACATATATTTATCAAATACAAAGGTTTGGCTAACATATTAGCAACTAGCAATATTCTAGGTAAATGGTAGTCTTACATATCTCACACTTAAAGTAAAAACAGACTACAAGCAAGAAATCTTTAAAGGTTGGAGTACAGTTAAGGTGATTACAAAATTCATCATTATGAAAGATGTCTGAAATTTAATTCTGTAATCAAAACAAACAAATTTGAGAGAATGATGAAGTAGTTGAACTGTACTAATGCCAGAATTGCCAACTACAATCAAAACTACACAAATATATGCATATGAACATAGGTTCATTATGTTTAAAGAGATAACTTCTTATTAAAAGTTCCAAACCGTTACCTTAAAACCTGGATCGATTTAAATATGAAAGAGTGAAAATATCCATCAGAGGCATTTGCATAATTGAATCTTTTTTATGAATTATTTCATATGAACAGATTCATTATATTCAGAGAGACATTTTCGAATATAATCAAAATTCTGGTAAAAGGTTCCAAACCATTACTACTTTTTTGTTTGAAATATGGAAGAAGGAAAATATCCATGAAAAGCTTGCGGATGATTGGATCTGTTTGATGAATTATTCCATATAAACACAGATTCATTACATTTAGAGTAATAATTTGAAATATAATGAAAGTTCTGATAAAAGTTCCAAACCCCATAGATTTCCTAACCGTTACCTATAAGTCATCAAGACTATTAACCTTATAGAAAATAGAAACTTAACATGATAAAATCATTTTGATTATAATCATTTAAAGCAGATAGATAAGTGATTAGAAATTCGCTATCACACCAAAGGAAATATTATTCAAATTTCAAATTTGTTAAAGGTCACATGCAACCAAACAATCAAACATAATTAAAACTCAATTATCACTTTTTCATGACATTTAATATACATTGCTGGTTATAGAAAAACATAAAAACAAAATTATAAGCGTACAATCGCAAATCAAAAGTGCAATATGTTGTACTTGGGTTTACTTCCCAAGAAACGAAGCAGCCGGGATACCGAACCCAGTCAGAGCGGGTGGGTGTGCACTCAAGTGTAACGGCTGGTTCATTTGCAGATGCCCTCACGGCTCATTGTGTGTGTATATATAGAGATGTTGGGTTTTGTAAATATATGCTCATTATTTGTGTATAACATTTTGCAATCAACAGACATCATAACATGTCATGTGTACAAGTATCACACCTGTCTGTCTGTGTAATTACATAATGTTACAGAGACCGAACACGGGCCATAAATCTATGCGTTTTGTTTATGGTGTATAGACTGATAGGTGTTAAGTTCAAATTGCATGTGGTCAGTGATTGAAATTGTGTATTGAATATTGTCATTAGCAGACAGGCAGGCAGACACATGGGTGCCAATAAAACAGACATTGAGTTTTGTCTGTGACAACGACATATCTATATCACAGTTAGAAATTCTGTCAACGCTAAATAATGACATTGCTTTTAAGTATCGAACTGAGAAAGTGACTAGCTAAGAAGAAAGTCTGGTGAAATAGACAAATGAAATTCTATAAACAGTTCAATCGGTAATCTACTGTAATAACATATAAAAAGCTTGCGCCTGTGAAATATCAACAAAACATTAGAAAAATAGCTCACCCCAAAACCTTACCGAATATTCACCGGACAGCCCGCTTCCAAGCTCCGCGAACCTATTTCACTGCGCATGTGCTATGAGCGCAGCCCAGCTGTTGAAACCACTTCAATTCCCCCAAGCGCTGGGGAAAAGTTGGTGAATCGTTTGAACTACGATTTCCCGCGGTTTTTTTCATCGCGTTATTTTTCAACTTTATAAGTAGAATTTGCATTTTTGATGATTTGTTTCGGTAAGTCCATACGGAAAGGTATCAGAATCTGCAAAGTTGTGTTTTACGTTGAATGTGACCTTTAACATATGTCAATACCGTTACTATTATTTGTGGAAACCGTTACCAGAAACTGTTCTTTTATGCTGTTACATCAAAACTCCTTTGAACAGTTCGATTCCACACTCAAACCATTTTACTCTTCAAGAAATTATACATTCGTAATATTTCTTTAAACATTAATGAATAACTTCATTAGTTTCTTAAAATACAAATCATTTTGCAGAATGGTAACGGTTTGCAGACAGTACACTGGAAAAAAAGTCCATGTTTACAAGACATTTCCAATTTTGGAAAGATGATGTTTCCAAAGATTTACAATTTTGGAAATCTCCACAAGGGGAGATAAACAAGTTTGTATGCCTCTTAAAGAAGCCTCTGGAAGTAAGTTAAATCTTTGATGGGCATTAAGAAGTGGAATGCATTACTGTGACCTGATTTTCACCTGATGAAGGAGCAAGCATATGCTCCGAAACTTCGTGTTATTCACAATAAAGAAGTTGACATCCATAAATCTTGCTTTTCTTATTAAAAAGGTAAGTGTGGTATGCACAGGTGGTGAAACTTGTATTGTATTACATTGGGTTGGTTGCATATTGTTTTGTGTTATGCTGTCAGTTTGTATGTATGTGTGAATGAGGAACCTCACATATTATTACATTGAAAACAGACTAAACTTAACATTTATTCCATGGTCAATATCGCAATGTTAGTGATATGGTAGTATACGAAAGTTTGTTTCACAGTTTTGATAATACCTTCTTTAACGCAAATAAAATTATTAAAAAATGAACGAATAATGCCATGCTTCTCTCAGAGTAAGGGAAGATAATTCATATACTGATTCTGATCAAATTAGATATTTCTTTATCGTTCGAACAGAATTCACAAATGACGGATGTTTTGTGTGGGTGTGAGTGTGTGTGTGTGTGCATGCACGCGTGTATAACATCTAACTTGATAGGTATTAAAATCAGGTCGTTTGTAACCATAATGACTATATTGGTTGGAACACTTGAGGAACAAAAATAATTTCACTCTTCAAAAGGAACTGGAACAGTAACATTTTTCATGTTTTCATATGAGCTTCAAAACATTGAATGAAATAAATGCTGTATGATGAAATGGATCAGAGAACATTATCATGGCATAAATGACGTGTGAATGACACATGTAATGGTCAAAAATATATAATCACTATGTTAGTTAACTCATGACAAGACACGTCAAACTGGTACCGATAGATGTATATCTAATACGTAAAAATTCAGTATTTCTTAGTACTTGAAATAGAAAACACGAATTTGGAATGAGATGTTTTAATCTGAGATCAATCTGTTAGGTAGCAGTTTACTAAAGTAGAACATAAATCAACTTCAAAAGATTGGTCATTCGCAAAGTGAAGCAGATCTCACTTATACTGCAGTAAACAGTATGGGGATACACAACGAAACATACTACTTACGTGATAACAACTCCCCGTTTATTGCATAGAGCGGCATTTCGATGTACAACGTTCAGGATAAACAAGCTGATTGAATGTTGATTGATTCCATCACTTGGAGAATGGAGTGGATTTCGACTTGTTGATCTTACTCTCCTGCTGGCCCCAACGACGTGCTACTTGCTGAATTACCTGTTGTTAATTTGCTGCTTGTCACTATGCATATATACTTCTATTCACCTGGTTGTAGTAACTTTTATCTTGATAACGGCGTGAGAATATACATGGAAACTCCCCTCTATCGACCTTTGATCCAAACGGATGAGTTAACAGAAATGTTGATGCCCGTCTGTTAGCAAATTATCATTGGATTATAGAGACAACGATACTTAGCATATATACATTGAAATATGAAACACATAAAAAAACATAGAAGGCGTAGTAAGCCACGAGTGGTAACGGGAGACTATATGGACATATTTATAAGTACGTTATAAATATATTAAAGATGAGAAAGAAGAGACGCTGAATCAGCAAACTGTCTAACAGTTAACATTCCATTTTGAAACTGGTGCACCAACGAGGTGTAGGAATAAACTTCTGTTCAAGTTGAGCATTAGCCATTTCGAAGTCGAATTTACACTTTCATGCTTCTTCTCATTATATATCCCCTTGTAATTAGAGGGGAACTGATCCAGAGCGATTAATGTTTCTCGCCAACAGTCTAATTTCCAAACCAAACTGCAAGCTTGTCGGTATCTGCTCCCTCGACCGTGCCGGACACAGGGACTGGGCTTCTGGCCACCTTGACAAAATTTCTTCAACCCAAACAGCGGGACATTAGGAAGGGTGGATGCTCATCAGATGCTGTTATTTGAGAATACCCCTGGTAGTTCCTGTCTGATTGCAATAAAGTATCCCAGCAGTGTATGTTTTTCGGATTTTCTAATGCATAGATGGCATAGTGACTGATGCAAGTTGATCTTATTTCTGTGTTTTTTTACCTCGATATTTAATCATGCCATGTAAACATATGATGTCTCTTACATATTATATTTATGACAAATGAAAATTTACTTAGGTATATGCAATCTTAACTTCAGTACACATCAAATGCTTATATGTATTTCTTATGCAACAATGAAGTTCCGTTCGTATCCTCCAAACAGTGTCGGCCCATAAGTATTTTCAGGCAATTAACATTGCATGCAATTCAGCAAGTACTACGCCCTTTGCTGTAACCAGTGTTTGGTTGTATAAACCTACACATGTTATTTGTCATCATTCACTTGATGGTCAGTTAATGAATTTATAACAGGTATGATGGTAATACCACTCAGATTACACGACAAAGGTTCCCATTTCGCCTTTCTTGTGTCTGGAGTAACTCAGCATTATGAGTTAAGGTCTGATGTGACAAATGTATTACATGTTATGTAATATGCGCATGGAAGTGCAGCAAGACGAATTATCATTCGTAATATTTGAATAACTTCATTAGTTTCTCAAAATACAAATCATTTTGTCCTGACCGTTACCAGGACTATCCAAACCGTTACTTTGCAGAATGGTAACGGTTTGGACAGTAACGATCAAGACAATTTGTAAATAAATCTGAAATAAAATATGAATGATCCCTAAAAGACTTGAAAGGACATGTCTTCCACTTTTTCCATTTCTGGGCAACATATCCATTGAAATTAGTAAAAACAAAGATATTGATTTGGCACAAAATACATTAATAACGGTCTGGACAATTAAGCTTGACAGATAACATTTATAATTACTTGATGTTGTCGATTTTCTGCAAAATGTGTTGAATCTCTTTATTTCATCTGCTGTCACGTGCACAGGGGGTAGCTCAAGCAGATACAGGACACAAAATCACAGGACAAGCATGTTACAAATTGTAGATTTGAGTTTGCTTGATGAACCCTGATTGGTATAATATGAATTAATTTGTTTAGTTGCATTTACTTTTTAGATTATTTGTGAACATTGATATTTGGACCATCACCTCCGGACGCAGTAAATCTGCCAATTATGACCCCAAAATGTGGTTAAGGATAAATTTCAAAATGCCAAGACTAATGATTTACCACATTTACTGACCTGTTTTAACTTGCACAGACCAATTTTGAAAATGAGCCAAATATTCCACAGCAAACTGATAATCAGAGTTCTAAATACCATCTTGCGCATTTATCGGATTTTGACGACATAATAAATGTTAAAGGCCTGGCGTCTGTCTGAACAACAAATAGAGAGGCATTAGGATTTAAGTCAGGATGTGCTATCACTGGCGCCTTAGTGAGAACAGCCTTAACTGTGTCAAGCGCACTCTGTTCACTTTCACGCCAAACATACGTACGAGATTCTACCATGCGACTGAGGGGCAAGACCAGATCAGAAAAATTGGGAATAAATCTAACAAAGTATGTAGTGTTACGAGTGGAGAGATCACACTACAATATAAAATATTTTTAATACTGGCAGTCTATACATATGTACAAATGTGCAAAACAAGTATCATTTTATATGGTTAAAAGTCTTGCTTTGGATAAATAGAGATTATTAACCGAGTGTGTTTCCGTATCATTAATATCATATATTAGGAATAAAAATTGTATTATGCGAGCTCTTTATCATATACAAGCCACATAAAGAAACTGTGCACACAGGAAATTCCTTCAGAATTGGAATACAACACAGAAAAGGCCAAATGATGTAGACACTTTATAAGCTGAAGTATCGGGCCTCAACAACATGTCAAAAGAACATGAACAATATCCGTAACGATGACGTTAAAAGTTCAAAATTCAAAATTGAAAAGTCAATAACGGGTATGACCATTATGCGCGTGAAGCGCTACCAAATTTTCCAAATGAATGCCTGGGGAATGGTTTGGGACGTGGTCACTGCCGTCTGGGACCTGAGTCACCCGAATCCATCTGTCCTGTCTTGGCGTCGTTACTCGGGGACGCCTAGAACGTGGGTGGCCGGCGACGTCATTACTGTTTCCATAACGCCTGACCAATGCAGATATCGTGTTATGATAGCATTGGAAATGTGCTGCCACCGGTTGTTGGCTCAAGCCTGCTCGAACCATTCCAATGGCTTCATGACGTTGAGCAGATGTTAATCTTGGCATGATGTGCATGTGACTTCTCATGTGAATTTGTGAACGTTTGAATGACCAAGGATCATGCTTTCGACAGTGACATCACTTTCTGAGTTTCACATGTTGTGTGCAGCTGCACAGGCTGCACGTGCAGTAACACGTTGCAAGTCCATAGGCCACCATCAATGACGTCACGTCGCCTGGCACCTGCATGAGCGCTTGATTGTCTCCAATACTTGCTATGTTCACACCTTTATTTATGTATAAAGGCGCTGTCTGCCTATCTTTATATTTTCTGTGTGCACAGTTTCTTTATGTGGCCAGTATATAATATCACTCTTAAAATTACTCTAAAAAAGAAGCAAATCGTACGTGAATTTATATAAAGAGAATCGAACATTCGCGTAAGAATACTTACACCAAGGTGAAGGTCGTTTATGACGGCAGCATATGGTTGTGACTAGTCGCTAATACAGTGCAAACATAACTCATGCTCAAAATAAGATTTTCTGTCTAAAAAGAACAAAATCAGGCAGTATTTTCCTGGCAGTGTTTCTGTATTCATTGCGGGTAATCACCTCATCAATATCAGTTTGTGGAACCAGACGGAATCTATTCGTCGTCTGTATTGTGATTGATAGATCGAAATCCTTGGCTGGTACCTTTCTTAGACGGTTGCCTTTCAGGCGTGCCTCATTATCCGTACCTTCAATTTGAACGAAGAACTCCGTTTCATGTTTTCCAAAGTCAATTACTGCAGTAACGACTCCAGAACCTCTGTCATCAATTCTTACAGAATCACCAATTTTGAGAATGGGGGCAGCCATGTTTGTTTACAAACAATGTAAACTCGCGACGACGTCATCAATGAATTGTTAAAACGTATTAGGATTCGCATGGCGTGTATGGAGTTTTGTGAAAGTAGTTCGTGGATTAGGGTAATTTGCAGATTTATTAGATTTGGATACCAAGTTTATCAGATTGCCTTATTGCACCGATAACACGTTCCATTAGATGATAAACAAATGTTCCTGTTCCATCACATTCCTCAGAATAAAAACACATAAATCCATAAAATGAAATCCACTCTATGCCGACATGGCACATTCAGAAAGTCAGTTTTACTAGCCGACATGGCTGAACCTCTCATTTCCCTCCCGACCTGGCCCTGTGTTTTTTTGTGTTTGTGTTTTTTAACTTGCTTGAGCAAGTCAATAGCCCAAGCTACAATTATATAACATCATTGTTGTTTCATTACCACAGGTTAGAGAGTGGTTGGTAGAAAGCATGGCTTCTGACTAATGGTGAACAGGTTTTGTAGGGAATATAAACATATTTTAGAATCACTTCAAAGTTATACTTATCTATATACAGATTTATAGACATATATTCATATGTACAAGAGATTCTCATAACAGTAGCCAAACCAAGAAATGACCTCACTTGCTGCCATGTACAAGGAACCGCATAATTCCGAACCGCCTCGATAGCTTTCCTACCAGGACCAACTCCATCAGCAGAAATTGAAAACCAAGATATTCCATAGTATCCATAAAGAAATGACATTTGGAAGGTTTTAATGTCAAAACAACAGACGTCATTTGCTCAAACACCTCACGCAACATTGTCAAATGTTCATCCCCAGTGAACGAATGGACACAAACATCGTCCAGATACACCAAAACGTGATCTTTCGACAGCGCGTTTTTATTTGTCTACCAAGCACAGCTGAAATATTGTATTATTATAACACAAAAAGTTATAATAATATATATAAAACCCAACAATATCACCACTATTCACATTTAACATCCTACCAACTATGCAACCAGCCACTCATTAAGACAAGTATAGTAGCCTACAGATATAACCAGTCCTTTTCAGTAAACTAAACTCTTTATATACCCTCACATTTTGATTAGAATCCAATTATCCATAATTATTTTATAGGACAAATAACCGTTTTCGCAAACTGAATGTAATGTCCAATTCTTAACACAACACAAAGAGTGCACACATCGATTACTAATTTGACAGTTTAATTAAATTTTGTCCATACCGTGATAACCCAAAACACAAACAATTACTTATTCAATTTCCATACGAAAATACACTATCCCGTGACAGTTGTATTAGAACACTTGCATGAAGAAGTAAGCAATAACAGGAGGAAAAACACCCACAACAGGTCATGTCCATTTACGTATCCATCTTTTCAGTGTTTATTGAAAACAGTTTCAATTTCTGTTGTTGAATTGTTAAAACCTTACAAAAAGCATTAAACATTCCAATCATTCAACGTATCTTATTCCACAAGCCGGTGCAGTCCTCGTGGTATATATGATCGAAATTACCTGCAGATCAGGACAACCAGGAACTTCCAAGGTAAGATCGAGCTGATACTGTTGAACGCTTCGTTTTGTAAATGCTCGTATGCAAGGGTGTATTATAAGTGGAGTACGTGAGACACGATCATCCATTGTGGGCATGTATGGTTGCCCAGATACACAAACTATACACATGGAAAACATATAGCAACACCCATTATTGTTGTTTTGTATTCATATCATAATTATTATTTTAAATAATTGAATATTGTGACCCTTAGGGCGCACCATACATTTCTTGTTTGTTAAGGTGAGCACGTGTATCTGTCCTGAAACAAATATCAAATTTTAGTGAACTATTTTCACTGCTCGAGAGCTTGGAAAATCAATTGATTTCGTTGTTCATAAACATTTGAGTGGCCTCATCAACTGGTAAGTTATTGCATGAAACTACATATGGACAAAGGACTATTTCTTTTGCGGTCATCATTGAAGGTATTGGGTGCCTCCCACATAACTATATTTGGCCTTGTAACGATCTGTATGGACAACGGTACATCACTAACATCATGGCCAGTGTATATGTACCACATTTCGAGGACCATCCTCTGACCACAAGGCCGCATTGTGCACGTGTTGTCGGTAATTAACTCTACCGCAGCAAGCCAGAAGTCAATAGAACCAATAGAGCAAGTCTGGGACAGTATGGGTTGCAGATAACGCCAGGATATTCGTCTATTGAAACAACAACCCCCCACTCCACCCCTGCCCTCGATACAGTAAGTAATAATAACTCACTCACTCACTCGATACGGTGTTACGAATGTTATTATATCACATACGCATTCAGTTGGCGTTGGCGGAGGCTTGCACAGACATTGAAACTTTTGTTTGTTGCACTACTCCTTTTCTTGTGTATATCATTTGTATATTTTGTTTCTGGTGTCCCCGCCGTGATATTGCTGGAATATTGCTAAAAACGGCGTAAGACCATACTCAGTCAGTCTATATTTTGTGCGTCAGTCGTAGCGAAAGCATTCTTTGTTGTTACGATATATTCTAGTGTTGCGATACTTTCTTCGACATTGTTTCAGAGTACTCCTCGCAATGAGTTTACTTGAAGATTCAGGAAAGAAGACAAGACATGAATTGAACACTTTTCTGTATGATGGCCTGTACCTACCCTGTCCATCTCCATTTAGATTAACAGGAGACAATCCTTCAGAACAGATAAAGAGTATAAAGTCAGCTCAGATGTATGAAGATGATATCATCGTTTGTGCATATCCGAAATGTGGTACGTGTTTTTAGCTCAATTTATATACTTATTTCTCTTCCTCCCGTCCGTCATCAGCTACTTGTCTGCTCACCACCTTATGTACCACCGTTCTTCTGCGAATAAACAAGCTGTCAAACTTACCTACCAATCCACAAACACAACCTGTATATATTAGTAAAATGTTTCAGGAAGTCACTGGCTTTCCCAGGTCCTCTCTATGCTACGAAACGGGTCCATCCAGTATTCAGAACTGATCCTGGCGTCCAGAATGATTGACTTCGCCTGCAAGAAAGGACTGGAAGCACTGCATCCACCACGAATCCTACACACACATCTTCCTCTGCGCATGCTCCCCAAACAGGTCTTGGACAAGAAAATCAAATGTGTCCAGATTCTGCGCAATCCGAAGGATGTCTGTGTGTCGTTCTTCAACCACGCAAAGAGGGTTGCACCTCCTGAAACATACCAAGGGAACTTTCATGAATTTACAGATGCTTTCTTCACCGAACAAAGTTAGTGGATAATGGGTTTCAGCTCTATAAAATTGTTCCTGTATTTCATTGTTTCTGCTGTTCTGTATCTATTTGTATGTTTTAAGGCTACAGACATACAAAGTGCTCGCTAAACAAATATCTTGGGTGAAGGAATTTCATCATACAGCGGTTATCCGTGAAGATTCGATATGAGTGAGTGAGTATGATTTTACTCCGGTTTTAGCAATGATCCAGTAATATCACAGTGGTGGATACCAGAAATGGGCTTCACACATTGTACCCATGTGGGGAATTGAACCCGGGTTTTCAACGTGACGAGCAAACGCCTTAACCACGAGGCTATCCCACTGCCCAAGATTCGATATGTCGTCAGTAACCTTCTCTTGACGAAAGAGCCGACTAACGGGATCCGTCGGTGACGCTCGCGAACGGTGACTTGGTTGATCCAGGTAATCCCAGGTACACGGATGATGTGATAGTCGGGTCCAGACTTAATACTTTACACACAGCTGTCATAGCTATAATATTGTTGTGTTTCAGAACTTACAAAAGAGTGTCCTTCCTACAGCTTGTTACCACGGGGAGTACTGATGAACAGCGCTATTGTTCTATTGTAAATGTTTCAGTGCCATATGGGAGGTACGATGACTATTTGTTAAGCTGGAAGGCTGACGTGTCCAGGTTCCCAGACCTCCCATTTCTTTGTTTCTTCTATGAGGACATGAAAGTGGTCAGTATCTGTAGTAAATAAATTATTTCCTCACAAATCGGTCGATTTCTCTACTTGACAGAATATATCGTTCATCGTTTCAAGACCCGTGAAGATCCGGGTTAGAATTGGTCCTCAGCAACCCTTGCTTGTTGTAAAAGGCGACTAACGGGATCGGGTGGTCAGGCTCATTGACTTGGTTGACTCGATTATTTACAGACCACCGTCATATAGTTGGAATATTGCTGAGTGCAGCGTTAAACACCAAACCAACCAACCAAATCATCGCTTCCAGATAATACATCCCTGTTTTGTGTGAAAAGAGCCTAATAGATTGTGCAGAAGCAGACAACACATTTGAGGACATGTCATGTGTTAACCCTTCAGTGTATAATCTAGACAAAGAGTTTTGTTCCCAAAAAATTAATGTTATTTATAAAGGCAGAACGAATGTTTACTGTACCTCATCTAGAAGTTTCGCCAAACACCAAATACTGACGTACAAAAGAAAGTACACACCTGGTGTTTTGGATTATTTGAAAAGTGTTGTGAATTTGACTGGCAACACGATATCTGTGGTGTTTTGGCAACATATTAGGAAAGTCTGACTTATATATCACTGTAAAACTCTTTTCAAAACATTTACGGAGCTTTTTGGAAAGTAATCCAAAAGCACCGAATGTGTCCTTACTTTTGTACGTCAGATTAGTAATATTTCAGATAAATCTCGCTTAATTTAAAATAAGTAGTTCTGATGATGCATTTTAAAAACATTATTGTCGGCTCCCTTTTAAAAGATATGACCGAAACAATGAAGACATCGTAATGTTTATATTCGTCTGTTTTATTGCCAGCATCCCTTAAAGTGCGTGAAGGAACTTCGTGCGTTTCTGGGGCTTAACATCACAGACGCATTCTGCGAGGCTGTGGTCGAGGCCTGTTCGTTTGATAAGTTGAAGATGAAAGAAAGAACGGGCATGAAAGATGGTGCTGTCGTGAGCATCTGGAAGGAAGGTTCTGGAGGGACATTCTATAGAAAAGGTATGAATGACGTGAACATATTGTCCTATTTTGAAGCCAGTAAGGCGGCAAGGGCAGCGAGATATGAACACAGAAGCTTAGGCTCCTCCTTGGATGTAGTTAAGTGTGGGGAAAGGGCCACACACCACTAAACATTCTATTGATTAGCAAGATCTATGTACAAACTGCCTGGCACACGAAGGGATGTGCTTGAACACAGGCTTTGCATTCAAACGCGAACGTTATCAAACCTCACTAAAGATGAAACTTGAGTGATCGTTGACACACTTCAAACGTATACTCTCGTTGTGGACACTCGTCATATATTTACGTGTACAAAATGTCTTGATGTTTATGGACAGTTGGCAAATGGTAAAAACAGAGCAAAAGTGTAAATCAATATTCACTAATTCCTCTTTCCAGTGGATCCCTTATATGATGCAATGTTTGGAGGCCCTCATTATGAACTTAGTTTTGATCTCTTGTGTGTTCTTACCATGTGTCTTGTCGTCAACTGGCAAAAACAACCTTCAGTTAATATGATATTTTTCTGCTAACGAAAAAGGATTTTATTGTATGGTTCCTACTGAACAATAGCAGCTGTTTACGAATCACTTTCAAATAATGCTGATATCAGTGTATCCCGTCACAAAATGGGACCATGTTTCACGTCACCAACACGTCTGACCTAAAGACACCAAGGACAGTAGATGGTAAGGTATTGCTCGACACAATGTGGTAGCTGAATACATAACATCAGTGCCAAAGAATACAACAGTTTTGATTACATTTGATGTAAAGGGAAAAGAGCTGTGAAATCATATGAATGGACCGCTGAAAATCCGTGATTGTGTTCGCCAAAAACTACCCCTCTTGTCATATATTCTTATATAACCCTGACGACCAGCTGAGGTGCATGTGAGGTGAAGAGGGATTGAGGGAATGAGTTAATATTTAGCGTCACATCGGCAATACTTCAGCCATATCGTGACGAGAACAAATTAATTTATATCAATATTAAAATCAATAAAATTGGAACATAAATGCCTATCATCGAAGAACAGTAAAAATATTAGAGCACCACATATATAAATTTAAAACTAGTAACTATCATAAAATTATCAGTATAGACAGTACAAAATAAACACGGGCTGTAGACCATCAACAACTGAAGGTAGATCACCATACTAGGGTCCATAAGGACTTACAGTACTTTTGCTAGCTGCATGGACCCTAGTTGGATTAACACCATCCCGTCAGCGAAGAGGGATTGAAAAGCCATCTCTTAAAAGCATTTGGTAATGAGTGAGTTAAAAGCATTTTTACAAGTATTTAAGTTATATCGCAATGCTTAAACGTAGTGTAGGAAATAATTATTTCAAGGCTTGGGTGTATGTCCCTGTGCATCTGTAAAGTGCGAAGAAATCTGAGATCGTAATGATGTATCTTGATCTTATGTCGTAACACGGCTAAGGGGAGTAACATCAATTTAGGGTGTTTTGTACGATTGAGTTTCGTGTCCTTGCGGACATGAGAAAACTATAAATAAGCTGTATATATAAACATATTAGCAAAACATGCACGCTTTATTTATTTTGTAGGAGAAGTTGGAGACTGGAAAAACTGGTTCACTGTGGCAGAGAGCGAAAATTTTGACATCACCTGGAATGAGAAGATGAACGGTTCGGGAATCGAATTTTCATATTCAGTACGATAGTTAACCTCGCCTTGAACTGTGATTGCACGCAATGTGCAACTTTAGTGAGTCCGCCAAAATATACCTCATGTACACACCACCTTCATTTGTTTGAAACAACAGTAAACTGCGGTTACATTGAAATCAAGCCCACTACTATTTTCAGTTCGATATAACAGTACTTCGTTATTCGCATTTCGACTGAAATATGTGGATGGGATGATAAAACCCCAATTCGTTATATCCGTCAGTTTGCTATAAGCATTTTCGTTTTATGTTTAATGTACCCTCTGTATATTTCAAATCAAAGTGTACAAATAAAATGTCTCCCATGTTCGTCTCAGAACACATTAACAAAATTACCTGGTAGCTTGAATAAAGCACATCAGTTCACGTTACTGTTGGAACACTTACTTCCTGATGTTTGGTTTATCATTGAGTTAATGTTATTCTGAACCCGCTTTAAGTGGCATACTACGAGGACAGACGGAAACATGAATGATTAACTCTAGAGTCAAATAATTGACTAGCCGTTGCATGTGTGTATGGTAGTGGCATCAGCGGAGCAGGATACGCCCAACTTTGGCGAACAACTGGATTTGTCAATAATAAAGAGTGGTTAATTCGAAAAATATCCAGAGTCAAACAATGCTTTCGGTTAATGTGAGTCATTCCTGTCACCATCTTGATTTGCGTATGAAGACTTGTTGTGTGTGGGTTCTCTGTCGGTGACGGAACCAAACTTTAACAATTCACTGTTAAAAGAAACCAGTGTTATAACACACACACACACACACACACACACACACACACACACATATATATATATATATATATATATATATATATATATATACACACACACATTATAGGTTTAGTACTGCTCTGATTGAATTGTTAACTATTGTGAGAAGTATTGCCGGCGTGACTTAAATTAAACATAGTTATAGATCATACGTGTAAAATCGGTGAATGTTACATGAAGTATTGATATAAAGGTATAATATAAATGCTAAGTACTTGTTGTTTGTCCTTTCACTACAAATGGTAGATAACCTTACTGTAACTTAGCTCTTAGGTTTGAGAAGTACGTAAGTCCAAAAACATTCCCAGTATATTCAAGCTCCACTTTTTTAATCGTAGAATATGTGTAATTTTAATATATGGCTAGATTTGTCTCAATTGCTAACAGCTGAAGGGATGATGTAACTCCAGCTAGGGCCCATGCAGGAAGCAAATGTACTGTAAGTCCCCATGGTCCCTAGTATGGTGATCTACCTTCAGTTGTTGGCAAAATATAGCTTGTTTTTATATTGTATTGTCATCTATAGTTAAACTGTTTTTGATCTAATTACTAGTTTTAAATTCGAATCTGTGATAATCTGGTTATGTTACTGTCCTACGTTGACATGTTTTTACAATTTACCATTAGTTACTATGTATAAAAATTAAGTGTTCTCGTCACGATATGTCTGAAATATTGCCGATGTGGCGATAAATTTTACCTCACTCACTCACTCTTAGGTTTGAGAATAGGGGAACAAACAACAATAATAAATATATAGGGCTCGATTAAGGAAACATAATCTACTTGCATCCTTTGAAACGTCAGGTAATAACGTTGTTGAACCATATAAACATATAGTTGCAGCTGCTGCACATATAGTATGATATAGAATGCTTGAATTTTGGCATTGATGATTTAAACCATCATTTGCGACAAAATGGTCTGGAGTCTAATAGAATCATTTGATCTTACTTCATAACACATGCATAGTATCTTCTTTGAGAGGCATTTTAGAAGTTGTATAGATGAAGGAAAACCAAGTTCTATGGATAGTCAACTTCTTTATGGAAATCAGTGCGACGTTTCGGGTGTAGGTACTACATGAAGACGTGGCAATTAAGTACATCAATCAAACTCAGCAAACTTAGGCTTAGTAGCGATAACGGTGTTAGTACCTACACCGAAACGTCGCACTCATTGCAATAAAGAAGTTGACTATCCATAGAACTCTGGTTTTCCTACATGCATAGTAACATTAACGTACTAAGATCACAAGCAACTGACGGCATGTGTGACGCCATTATCAGAGTATAACATGTTACTTGTGACCATGAGACCACTGAGTGCAGTGAGCCTCACCTTGGCCTCAGATAAAGACGGTGGAAAACCTGTCCCTACGTTTGTTTCTGTTCTACTTCTGGTAACTGGATCCGTGTTGTCACTTATTTTTATTTATTATTGATATTTATATAGCGCACATATCCACGCACTAGTGCATGCCTCAAGGCGTTGGTATTTTTCCCTCGATCATTATCTCTGTCCTTGATGTGGTAACCCTTTACCAGACATATATGCAGTGGTGGCAATCGACACAGAACCAACGTGGGTTTGGCCCCAATACACATAAGAAACGATATAACATGCTCTAGTCTGATGTAAACGATATGTCAAAATATCCCCGATCTAAACGATATTACAAGTACTAGCCGGATGTAAACGATATACCAAAATATCCCCGATCTAAACGATATAACATGCTATCCTGGTGTAAACGATAAGTCAAAACTCCCCGATCTATACGATGTACCAAGCCAGCCTGATGAAAACGATATTTCAAAATGTACCGATCTAAACAATATTACAAGCTGGCCTAATGTAAACGATTTGTCAAAACACCACGATCTAAACGATATATTAAGCCAGCCCGATGTAAACGATATCAAAATCAAAATATCCCGATCTTAAGAAAATTGTATATCAGGCCAACCTGTTCTATTCACGGAGGCAAAGTCAAAGTTCTTTCGTCTAGGAGATATATGAAACTGCCATTACAAATGGGGCGTGTCCAACTACTTTGATCTCAACATTGTACTTAGTTACCTTGGTCCTCTCGCAATATTACTGGGTATGTTTTAACTAAATCACCGGTAGGTCGCTGGGGAAGGTGTGCACAGCTGATTGCTGTTTCCGGCTCTGTATACGAGACAAATACACACAGTGTCTTAATCCCTGCATACAAGACATTGCCTTTCAAAAACAAAGTAGAAATGAAAAGGTAAATAATCCTTGTCTGTCAAATCCGGGCTGCTCTTTGCTCCAGAAAAATGAGTCGGTCTCAGGCCAGTCTATAATGGACAGATTCCATTGTATGTAGCTATCCTGATCTAAACAATATATCTAGCTACTCGGATCCAAACGATATAAAAAGCTCTTCTGACCAAACTGAAATATCTCATGACATATCACGTTACCCTGATCTACCCTGATGGTGGACAATAAAATACCCTGGACTAACAGAATATATAACTTAACGATGCAAATTGGAAGAAAAACATAATTTATCACCAATATTTCGTCCACTGTTTCACCTCATTCTCTGAAAATTCAATACTCTTTGTGCACTTTGTAACACATGTTATGTTGTATGGGAGCAGTATTCACATAAACTGGAACAGTTTGTTCACCAGCCCCTGTTTATTCAATCAATAACAACATGTATAAATCACTAAAGTGACAAAGCAAGTTTGTAGGAGGTATGTCAAGGTCGGAATATGGGACATGTCATTGCGACCCGCATGGTGTTTCAAACTGACCCACATTGTGACAATTTCGTTGTGATATGGTCTTTAAAGTGAGTGAGAATGATTTAACGCTGCTTTTAGCAATATCACGGCGGGCTGCACCAGAAAGAATCACAGTCTGTTTTGTGAGAGGCGCAAGTCATCAAAGTGCTGTTATGGCAGATAGGTAAGTAGTTATGTTGAACGACTCCATTTTCATTCACGTGTGTTTGTGAATAAGTTGCTTGGTTTGTTTGTCTTTTGTTGAACGCCGCACCCAGCAATATTCCAGCTATATGGTGGCGGTTTGTGAATGATCGAGTCTGGACCAGACATTCCAGTGATCAACATCATGAGCATCGTTCTACTACATTGGGATACGATGACATGTGTCAACGGAGTCAGAGAGCCTGACCACCCAATCCCGTTAGTCGCCTCTTACGCCAAGCACGGGTTACTGAAGACCAATTGTAACCCGGATGTTCACGGGCAATTATGATGAATAAGTACAACACATGTCATGAATGCGTTGTAGCATCTGCCTCAACTTTGGGTCCAGGGTAAAAACAGTTGATGTGGTATATTTCGATACTAGTTTTGTTTCAAGGGATATACAATTATGTTATATAACTGGAGTTTGAATATGCGAGTTAACCCATGTCTGCCATCTTGATCAATTTCTGTTGATAATGCATATGCATTGTACTGAATGTAATAATTTCTAAATGTGTAATATGATGTACTGAATTGTAAGAAAACATAATTTTCTAAAGTGTATGTTTATCAGATAATGTGATTCAACCACTGTCAAGCACCTATCATGTCATCATAAAATATCATCATTGAACGCACATGGTTCAAATTTCAGATACGTCAGACTTTAAACTGTACATGTCTGAAAGCAAAATGATAAACCTTTGAGAGCTTACGAGTCAGGGTTCACTGTGATTATGTCGTGAGGTAAGTAGCACAACCGAGTGTGCACCATGTGTGATAAATGTGGTCGCGTGATCACTAGATCTCCTGTATAACGTCGGGGACCGTCGATATATTCACAGTGCTTCACATATACACCACCCAGTCAGTTACAGTACAGCTGAGGTGTGATATATCATCAGATTGTCAAGATACTTCATCACCACGATGGCACAGGAACGCGATGGAAAGCCTCTAGTGGAAGTGTATCTTGACAACTCCTATCAATTTAATTGGGCCGATGAGTATCGTTTTGTGTAGCTGGTGGTTATGGAACGTCATATACCAGGATACGAATCAACATAGTGACAGGCCTTAAATGTCATTGTCAAACATATAATTATATAATGACGTTTATGCATTGTCAGGAGTTTCATCGATTGCCCTCAATTCACCGTGTGCATACATTTCGGTTGTTGCAAATAAAGAATGCTGTCTTAATGGCTGTGTCCGTAAGTGGGTCACGGCACTTCGCGAGACCTTAGTACTCCCGGTGACAATCAACGTACACTTGGTCCGGTCTAGTAAAGTCATATTCAGCGGTCGCGCAATTTGGAATCAGAACTGTTTCTTGAATATACGCCTGTCACCGGAAATCTGGTACCGGAAGTAAGCTGGCCCGTCGCGCATATCGCAAGCTGGTAAGTGGGGCCAGCTTAGTACCGGATGTAGCGTCTCGCCAGGACTTATAGACCCTATAGAAGGTTAATGTTGAAATTTGTTCATACCTTTGCCCGAGAGTGCCCACAGCGCAAGTATCAGGACAAGTGGGTTTTCAGAATTTGTTTCATGTTGATTCCAAATATCGAAACTAATAAATTAACCGGGAAAACAGCAAAGAACTGTAAATTACAATCTTATGCTAAACAAACTGTTACGAGTGTGTGTTTTTGTAATTTATATGATCACTGATTAAGTGATAGTTGTTACTGGGTCACAATGTTTAGAGGTTTGAGTGAGGGATGTTGGTCACATTTCGCATCATGTATGTTCAATGGCAATACAATTTTTAGCGGTACGCCTTTTGTTGATAACGCTTCAGAGTTGCCGCCCTTTGAGGCAATCTTTTGTATAACTATCTGTTATGACATGTCGTAAACACGACGCTGTTCCTGAAAGTTCTGAAAGAATAATGATACAGCCACGCTTTGCTGGAATGTTCAAGAATCAGTGTCAGTATATACAACATGTATAAAGGCTGGTTGTTGTGTTGTGAAGCTTACATGGATGATGTCATCAGTTACGACATGGAGTGGGAAGACCATCTGAAGAGAACTCGTGCTTTCTTCGAAAGACTGTCTAAGCAAAATTGACTGTGAATCTTGCAAAGTGTGAATTTGGGAAGGCACAAGTTGAATTTTTAGGGCATGTTGTAGGGCACAGCCAGGTACAGCCAGTTCATGCTAAGGTTGAAGCTATTGTACATTTTCCAGTACCTCAGTCTAAGAGAGAACGTTTTGTCAAACTTTCTCAGATGTTGTATCACCACTTACCAACCTTTTGGGGAAAAAGGTAAAATTCCAGTGGAATAGCAGTTGTCAGACTGCATTTGAAAAAGTCAAAAGCCATACTCGTGAAGCCTCCAGTATTGCAGGCACCAAATTTTGAGAAAGCATTAAAGTTACAAATTGATACAAGTGATGTAGGTGCAGGTGCTGTCCTGATTCAAGGGGATGATTCAGGAATTGAACACCCAAGTTGTTATTTTGTGCCTCACGGAATCACACACGGGGAAACACACGGAATTACACAGGACTTTTCATATCACTGAGTTGTGTACATCTTTCTGCCTACGGTTGTCGTCTGTCTGCCATCATCTGACCTACATTCAAGATTGACATTTATCAATAAATGCAAGTAATGACAACAACGTTTCCGTTTGTTCATATATAAATATTGTATTATATGAAGTGACAAGGCGAGTTGCTGAAACCGTCAAAGATCACAATGTGCGACATATCATTGCGAACTGCAAGTCGTGACAGTCCAATTGACCCACACTGTGACCTTTCCTTTTGATATATTATCTTAAAGAATCACAGTTCATGTATCGTGATCTGTGTTTAGAGTGACGCAAAGACACCAAAATGTCTTTGAGTAAGACATGAAAGTAGTTCAGGCATGATCTGATTTTCATTGGAGTGGGAATATTGATTTATATAATAGGGTTAAATGTACTTACCACAGAACGTTATAAACTGCTCATACAAGTAAAGACAAGATTTATTTCATTCAAGTGCGTACACAAGTGTTACGAGAGTGGTTTTTTTTGTAATTTGTATTATCATGGATTAAGTGATAGTTATTATGGGTCACAATGTTTAAAGTTTTGAGTGTGGGTTGCGGCTCACATCTCGCATCATGTATGTTCAATGGCATACTATTTTTAGCGGTACGCCTTTTTGATAGCGTTTCAGAGTTGCCTCCCTTGGCAATCTTATTTACGGCTTTCATCATGTCGTGTTTACGAGGCCTTTCGTGAATGTTCTGAGAAGATAATGATGTCGCCTGGTTTTACTAGAATGCTCAATAATCTGTGTCAGTATATATAAGGCTGGTTGTTGTGTTGACACACACGGACTAACACATGGACTTATCACATCACTGGAATTATACATCTGTCAAGACCATCGTAAACATCGTCAAGACCAATCGTCTACTATATACTTCGTGTATATAATTTTCTTTTTTTTTCTTTCGTATATTATGTCCTATGCATTTCCCTATTTTGACTTAAACCATTTGTTCCCGAATTATTTCAGGTGAACAAATTTCTAGACTTAGCATATGTTTATGACGGGTGCCACCGAGGGGGCAGGATACCTGGAATCGCGAACACCTGGTACCATCACTATTTCATAGTGATTCATAAACATATGGTCTGTCATCGTATCGCATGGTGACAATCACTGGATTGTCTGGTTCATACAGCTGTAATACTGCTAAAATAAATATCTGCTCATGACATATTCACAATTGTACAATCACCTCTGCTTTTGGCAGAGACTTCTTATGAATGTGGAAAGGATTTTGTCGCTTCAAGACCCATGACAATAGCATGTTGAAATTTGTTCACACCTTTGCCCGAGAGTGACCACAAAGCGCACAGTTTCAGCGTATAAATGCGAGTTTCCAGAATTTAAATGAAATCTTATAAAATTAATGCTGTGGTATCTTCAGGATTTCTTCAGATCTGAGAGACCTTGGTGACATCCACGATCTGAACAACTTTCAGTGTTTACTGTATGATGGCCTGTACCTCCCAATGGCACCACCAAAACGGCTTGAAGGTCGGAGTCAACTTGATTAACTACAAGAGCATTAAAGACGCTCAACTGAATAGAGATGATGTAATCCTTTGCGCGTATCTTAAATGCGGTAAGTACTTGTTGCATGAGTGTTAGACTGTATTTACTCAGTATGGTGTTCAATGTATTTCGATTTCTGACACATGTTATTCATCGGCAAACGTTGTTTATCAATCACTTTAATAACTTTTTATGTGTGATATTTCCTTCCACGTGAAGTTGATACTTCAGTCTGTAGCCAGAACTTTAGAAACGTGATGTTAAAAGTTGAAAGTGTTTCAAATCTATCCATAGCTGATAACGAATCATTAGCACATCTAACTGTCACCATCAAACAGACAGTGTTTGTTGAACAAAAGAGGAGAATTCATTCCCATTGTAAGACTACTGAGCAGAGTATTACAACCTCGTTCTCTCGTCACTCTTTTCACAAAAACAATGCAATGTATGCAAATGCCCAATTCTTTTATCATTTCTTTAATAAATAACCCACTAAAATCTAAAAGGATTAGGATCTTCCAAAGGTTTGTTAAAATGTACATAATGTTGGAACAAAAGATGTAGAATCCGACTTTAACGAAACGTTTAATTATTTTATCGATAAAACTTCCAAAACATCTTCAAAACCAAAAAGTATGAATTCGGTGAATTTCTGCAGATAATACTCTCCTCTTTGACTGTTGTAATATCGATCATTACAATTACATACTTCCTTATGCTTAATATTCTGTTGGTCTTACATGGCATAGTTTACCAACAGGAACCCTATCAAGAACCTATCAGGAACCTATCAGGATCCCTTGACCACAGAAGCTGCCAAGTTCTGCCAAGTGTATGCAACTTGCCCAATCAGCTACAATTGATGATCATGCTTTCAGTCAGTGGCTTTGTCAAGGTCCGCACACAATTACTTACAATTTACAAGAATGTTTAGGAGCCTTGGCCTCGACGTTTCGTTAAGGCTTTGGCGGAAAACTCTCACTCACACCATATTTTCACTCTTGACCAGGTAACCACACTGGCTGTTTGAGGTGCTGGGGATGCTCACGACGGGATCTCTTCTTTACAGAAAGTCACTTCCCAGGAGCCAAAATGATTGACTCTTACATACAAAGACGGCATAGAAAGTCTGCCCCCCACCAAGGTTACTCGTTACCCATCTCCCACTGCGCATGCTCCCTACACAGGTTGTGGAGAAAAGCTCAAGTGCATCCAGATCAGAAGAAATCCAAAAGATGTATGCGTGTCCATGTATAATAACTTCAGAAACCTCGCTGGCCCGATGTGCTTTGAAGGAAATTTTGCGGGAGTTCACGGAAGCATTTCTGTCGGGTGAACGTAAGTCACACTGTAGTCGCTGACACTGTTCTCTCAGGAAAACAATCTTAACTTCTCGCATTGTCGCTACCGGTCCTGTGGGTTTTTGTGTGACTTGACATGCTCTACAATCTACCCAGCGGGCAATAATAACGTTGAATCAACGTTGAATCAACGTTGAATTTTGGTTGTTTGGTTGATCAACCTTTCATAAACGTTGATTCAACGTTTATCATGCGACCAAAGAAAGTTAGTCGAGATTCGTTTAGTTGTCAACGTTGTTTCAACGTAAGGAACCAACAAATTGTCAACTAATTGTTTCCTTGGCAAATTTGATACATAATTCATATTGGTAATAGGTATCCAACTTAGCAACTATCATTTCGGAACATTATTTTCATAAAAGATCAAGATCGAGCTAGTGACAGATATAATCTTATATATTATTTGATTGTGCATCGATCAACGGACGGAAATATTACGTAAATCGCAGTTTTAGGTATAAAGTCATCAGTTATCCAAATTGCATTACATTTGATATTTTCCCACAAAACTGTGAAAATTGTATAATTCCCGACAATTTGCTTTCAAACACAAGCCAGATGTTGACCTTCGATCGCCCTGTTTGGCCATATCCGACATGCGCACAATTATCGCGCGCGCAAAGGCAGCTGATCGTTGTCAGTTCACTTTGGCGAAGTTCAACTCAATATCGTTCTATTTTCACCATCTTCACGGCATGCTGGTGTTTATTTGGTAAGTATGTCCTTCATGTATAATGAAAACGTAGGAATGCCGTTTAAATCTAGCAGTAGCAAGAAACTCCGAATTAGGGCTCATGTTTTATCTCACAAGGTTACCGGTATGTCACAGTACATGTTTCTCAAAATTTAGTGGAAGCCCGTGTTTTCCATGAACTTGTTTTGTTATTTTTCAATATATTTGCATGCATATATTTGGCATTTTATTATATAATCGAATAAGATTTTTTCGTACCCATCACCTGATTTGAATTTTGCAAATATACATTTTCAAATAATCAATGAAGTACATCAATATAAGGAACCGTTCATAATTAAATATATGGCTGCGGGTGTGGGGTGATGATTGTAAGGGTTGGAGGGTGGGGTGGGGTGTCACCCATTTTGTTCAGGGAGCTAAGGGGTCAGCATTTTGTACACACGCACTATGTTTAGAAATTATGGGGGGAGAGGGCGTCATAGATAATGTACATGACATGCAGGGTGGGCCGTCTCTTATTCTGTACATACTCATACACTTTAGGGTGGGTGTAATTCACATTGTACATAAAAAATCAACATCACCCCAAAGCCATACATTATGAACGATCCCTAAGGGCGGCTATACAAAATCGGATAGAATTAATCAACATTTTATATTGCATCCCATTATTATGAACATTTGTTCGTTTCAATAGATCTATCAGTAAATGATGCATTGAGCACGCCCTGAACCCTGTCAACATATGTATATTATTGGGGGGAGGGGGTGGTGGACGATGGCGTAAGGAAATGCAACGAAAATTTTCACTTGAGCAATTTTCCTTTCGGATTTTGTTAACTGTTACATTTAAAATGTCTTGTGAAAGTCTTTGAAGGATGAAATTGTATATAATTTATTTGAACTTTTATTTATTTACAAAAAGTGTAACTTCACTAATGATTCTTTGATGGGACAATTAACAAAACTGCACCCACAGAATTTCATTCTTACACTTGTTTGGAAGGGATATGATAATTCATGTCTCTTAAAGGTTAAAATCTTACATACAAAAGAAGTAATTTTAATGTAAGGAACATTTAATTATGAAATAAGATTATTTTAATGGAATTTGCAGAAATCTCATCTTCGAAGACTGGGTGGCAGCAATTTTGTGGATCACATAAAAGGAGCAAGGCTAAGGTAACACGTTTTAACATTTCACTTGTTTCCAGTATATCCACCACAAAGTTTAAGAGAAAGATGATAATGCTCTTTCATTACCACCTGTTTTGAATATTTGTGATAATGTTTGGTCTTTTTTGGTGATAATAGTTGGTCTTTATTTTCATTTATATATTAAGGTTGATCATTTAAGAGAAAAAAATTGACAATGATTTCTCCCGGAGATGTTTAGTTTAATGAGCACTCCCTTGCTTGGCGCCATATTGTTTTTCGCCGTAAACAGCTGGATGCAAGATAGCACGCGAGAGGACAGAAGTCATACATTTATAGATATATAGAGATGTTTATTGCTGGGAAACACACTCTTCAGGTATTTGGTCAGCTGTAGAATTTGAATATGATGTTCCTTTTATTATTGTCTAAGGGTAGGTTTTCATTATTTGCAATCTAATATGTGTGCAGTGAAACATACTGAGATTTGGAAGAGTCCATTATTTAAAGTACAGGTGTTGTTAGATATCAGCATTTTATGTACATGTTCCCCTGTTAAGATCATCTATCGAGTATATTAGAGAGAAGGTGTATATTTGTAGTAAGTTTTAAGTCAGAGTTATTTTCAGTGAATGACCTACATTTCAATATGTTTTGGCCACCTGTCACCCCTTTGGTCAAATACAGTAGGACTTCCATTTCTTGGAATTGAGAGTCAGAGATGCACTGTTTCCAAGAATTTGCGTTAGCCAGCGATGTTTGTTTACGAGTACATTTAAGTCTTTTGAGTGTAGATTGAGTTGTAAGAGATGTTATTCAATGTCTTATTATTCATTGTATGATAGATTATTTCTGGCAATGTAGAGTTTAATCTCATTATTTTATTGTTCATGATTCAGAGAAGCATAGTTATGACGTCGCAGATAATACGCACACATAATTCATTATATGAGAGATTTTCTAAGCGTTCCTATAAGAGATTAAGTGTAAACATTTATGAATTATAAAAAAGTTATTTATCTGAGTTTTATGAGTGTACAAATGACAAAGAGAGAGAGTAGATACTTGAGAATATATTGTATACTTATGGGGTTATAGCTAAAACGGCACCACAGCAGAACGGCACCAAATTTGTTTTGGCTTAAAACGGCACCATATTGGCTAAAACAGCTACTGATTTCTGGGCTAAACGGCACCATATAAAAAACAAAGTAAGACGATGACTCATGTTTTATTTCATTTCATTATAACATTAGCAAGATTATATCAACATATGAGTCATTCTCAAAATCTGTGCATATTTATGTCATATGTTTGTATCCGACAAACTTAAGTCAAAATCAAACCAAAAAATTATGGTAACTAACTTATCACAATATTTTTCTACACTTTACAGTAACAAAAGTAGGGAAACTATATTTTTATATTTACTTTACACCACCCAATTTTACTCAATGTTCATGTGTCACAACTCCAGTGGCTGATGTCACAGATGTGGCATTTGAATTTTTTGTCTTTTTCATAAGCAATAAATATACAATTTCAAAACTCCATGTTATATTGTAAAACTAGATATTTTAATATATATGTACATGAAATAAATATTATCTTTGGATTTTTTCTTTTCAAAATGATGTTACAAATTTCGTAACGGCAGTGACACAATTTCAGGAAATGTCTAATAAAAATGGTAAAATATGAAAAATGAAACATCATTAAGCTTGCATAATATATGTTATGTATATTCAGAAAAGTTATTATGTTATGTATACCCAAAAAAGGAAAAAAATCCCCATAAAACCAAAAAACTAACAAACAATGGGTTGTTGTTATTTGCTTTATTTAACGTCGCACGCACAACTAAAGTATTTCGGCGACGGTTAACAATGGGTACATTTGTCCGTTTTAATACAATTTCATTTTGACACTGAGTTTGACACTGGGCGATTTCAGTTGAGTAAATGTACTTAAAACATCAAAGCGTGCGATGTTTTCACGCTAAATTGGGATGCCCTTTCCAATCACTGTCGGCACAGTAGATGTATTTACTATCTAAACATTCTGCAATCCGATTGTCAGCTATGGGATGCCCACTTCCAATCACTGTCGGCACAGTAGATATATTTGGTTTAAGCACATTTTTATTTTGTCAAAGAAACCTAGATAGGCGAACAAGCCTAGTGGCTTATATAGACGCAACTCCATTACATTGTTCCAATAGCTGGATACATAATTGAAATAATTTGACAACAAAAGAAAAATACTGTGACAAAATAACAGATAAATGATTGAATAATAAATATGTTCGGTATAGTGTTGGATATGCCTAGCAACGAAATGAGCAGCGGCAGAAAATCAAATATATAAAATTTGCCTTACATTGAATATATACGTAGATTTGATAATTACTGTAAGCGGTTACTTTTAGAAATGAACTGTTGTAATGAGTTCAGAATATCACTAATAGTTGAGTTATTCAATGCGCCGTTACCGTATAAAGTAGTTTTCACATCGTATCCTGAATATAAAAATACATCCTTGTTCTTAAATTTTGATAGTTCCGACATAATAGTAGATGTATTTATTATCTGCAATCCGATTATCTTATAACAAACTAGTTTTCCCCATAAGATTTTAGTTTGTGCCGTTTTCGCCATAAGATTTGTAGCCGTTTTCGCCAAGTCGAGGTTCCGTTATGTCCAAATGGTGCCGTTTTCGCCAGGTGCCGTTTTGCTGTGGTTCCGTTTTAGCCTGCACATAGTTATATTTATCTGAGTTTTATGAGTGTACAAATGACAAAGAGAGAGAGTGTAGATAATAGAGAATATATTGCATACTACTTATGAGAGCTCATTATTGTTTTCAGAACTCCATGATCCATACTTCCTTGTGTTTGGGAACAAATGGTGTTGGGAGACCTCCCACAATAGACTTGTTCTTTGACCTGTGAACCACCACCCATTTTGTTTTCTTATCATTTAATGTAAAATGGCTTTTGTTACAATTTATGACTCCTGGTAGCAAAATTGCCTACATCAGTTCAACTCCTATTAATTTGAAATAATCATTTCCGAGAATCTCTAAAGAAAACTAAATCTGACAGAATAACAACAATCTTCCATTGTTTTGCAGGACAATGTCAAACAATTTGATGTCAAGAATGAATAATGATGGGCAAAACGGCAAGTTTTCTTTTAAGAATACAAGGTTGTATTCAATCATCTCTGGTAAGTTAATTACCAAGTGCAGCATTTTCATCATGACCATAGCAAATAATATATGACAGTAAAGCATCGTCTAATTCATCCTACCGGTAATTCATAGTCTAATTAAATAATCAGCTTGCAAATGAGGATTTTCTTTGAAAATGTTTAAGAAAACTTCCATTCCTTCGGTTGAAAATATATATTGTTTACACTTTTCGTCATATTTTGTATTGATGCTGTTCATATGTTCACATGCCAAGTTACAGCAGTGAAATGAACCTTTCAAGTGATTGATTAAACAAATACTTGAATCATTTAAGACAATATATCTTCCATATAACTTATTCATGTATTTAAATATAAAATTTCAGAATGTGTCCTATCTCAAGGGAATGAGATGGGAATGCATCCGAAGCAAATTTCAAGAAAGAGTTAGGAACGTTTCTGAAGTATCCACCTGACCGCCAGGCAGGGAGTGGCAGAAAGAAGAGGAGCTGATAATTGTGTTTTTGGAGTTGTAATTGTGTTGAAAAATCTGAACTGTGGTATTGAAATTGGTGGCGTAAATGTCACTTTGATGCTATATGCAGATGATATTGTGTTATTAGCACAACAGAGATCACCTACAGACTATGTCATGTGTGATGTTTTACATTATGCATTAAACCACGGTTTTCTGTGTGCGTGTGTGTTCATAAAGATTTCATGAAAAGTGACTTGTTTTATGTGCTGTCTTCAGGTATAGTTCCTGGTCATCTTGGATCCCTTTCATGGTGAAAGTAATTGCATTGTGTTTATTCAGGGTCTGTCTAAGAGCTGAAATTCAGACAAAATGTCTTCTCGGGACAATTTTCACCTTTCAAGGTAACAATACAACAGTAAATAGTTTTTCTTAATTTGGAATACTCTTTTCTTCTTACTGGAATTATACGTCCAACTGACATAAAACTTAAATGAACATTATATTGAATGTGGAATTTGAACCAAGTATTTTATCAGGTAAATATTTTTACCGCAATTTTCTGTTTGAACACTGTTTATTGCAGGTAGCTTTTGGGTATTTTAGCTGGATGCAGGAGTTTGGTGCTACTTTATTGTAGTTTAAAGATGAAGTGCGAGTCTATTTACAGGAAAGTAATAATACCTCCCAGACACAACCACGGAACAACCCATTTTCAACGTTAATAATATGTCAGACTTCAACATTGATTCCACGTCGGATATCTACGTCAAAAAACTTTCATATACAACCTATTTTCAATCTATTTTCAACGTTGAGGATCAACCTATTCTCAACGTTGATAATCAGTCAAACTTCAACGTTGATTCCAAGTCGGATATCTACGTCAAAAAACTTCATATACAACCTATTTTCAATCTATTTTCAACGTTGAGGATCAACCCTATTCTCAACGTTGAAACAACGTTGATGCCTGCTGGGTATGGTTAATCTTTCTGTGAGCACCAAATGCAAAACTGGTTTTCAGTCGCTCATTCACATAACTGTCACCTTTATTTTCTTTGCAAACTTTGTACCAAATTGTGTCAAAAGAATTTCGAATCTCCCATCATAAATATATCCTGCATATCGAGCAATAGACCATAAATAATATCCGGTAAGGAGGTTTATTCATGCTCTTTCATTACGGTGGACGTGACCATTATATTGAATGATAAAACCAAAATGTCCTTAACCATACACACTCACTGTCATTGATGCTTCAGTACCATATGGATCCTACCACGGCTATCTCAATAGCTGGACTAGTGAAGTGTCCCCCTTGAACAACCGGTGTTCTATCTGTACTATGAGGATATGAAAGTCGTAAGTGTACACTGTGTTTTCGTAGAAGATTAACTGTCATATGTGGTTTGGTGTTAAGTTTTCTTATATATATATACCTGTTTACATTTTAGTGTTTGTCGCAAGAGGGAGCTAGTCATCGCATCTCCGTGCTCCCTCACCCACACCAACTAACATTTTTCTTATGATCGAATTACTCATATATTCCAGAAAAAAATGTGTTTCAAAATAACACAATACATGTTTATTACAGCACACTTAAATGTTACAAAGATTTAAACAATTAAGAAAATAGAATCAATCATGTATGTAACTGCACTTTCCCAACGATTTTCAACATGTATGGATTTATATTTGTATCAGAATCCCCTAAAGTGGGTTAAAGACATGGCAAGGTTTCTAGATCTAGACGTCACAGACAAATTCTGTGAGGACTTGATCGAGGCGTGTTCCTTCAAGAACCTGAAGGAGAAGGAGGCCAGACATAAGCAGGAGGGTATTGATCCAGGTATTTGGAAGAAAGGAGCTGTGGGACATTTTACAGGAAAGGTAGGATTCACGCATGCGTCATAGTCAGACAACAAATTGAAAAAACTCGCATGTTTGAAGGACAAGGATGGAAATGGTATTTAGGCTTGGGTTCTCCAGCAGACCTGTAGTCCAAATCATCGATACATTTGATAACTCTGTCGATAAAGATACCTACATGAAAGGTAATTTTGATATATTAACACAGCTTTGATGAAAAACAAACGTTAGACGTTGGAGTCAGATACATGCTGTCAAAGCTTATTCAGTACTGGAAACTATCATCGAATTAACGCTTCTTTAACGTAAAGTGATAGCTGACATAAAAGAGGTGAAAACAAGGGATTCGAACGAAATGATCAACGGACAAACACAATAGGCCCCTTTGCCTTCAGTACTCCGCCCTTGCAACTGAAGTACAATTGATGTTGGATGCCATTTAGGTCTTTGAACCCACGCATATCTATATATATATTTCAGGTGAAATCGGAGACTGGAAGAACTGGTTCACTGTAGCAGAAAACGAGAGATTTGATCAAATATGGGACGAGAAGATGAAGAATTCAGGCATGAAATTTATATATTCTGTTTAAGGATGCATTTTGAAATCGTGCTGTCATCAAGGCCATAGCCAGTGAACCACAGAGGACGGCATGATATTATATATATATATAGTTTCGTTCAACAGCTTTCATAAGAGTGCTTTTCTTCTCGTGTATCTTTCTTTAGTAGTACTTACATCCCAGTGAAGGGCATGTGCACCTAAAACGTTAAACGGAACGGATAGGGTCGAAGAGGTTACGGGCAATCACGAAGATTGCGGATAAATCTATATTACGAACGTGATTTTTCTCTCAGTATTGGAGTTTATCTTGCCGTGAACTTGACATTTGATTGACGTTATACATCACCTTCAGAATACAGCACATCATCTTCTCTGGCTGATGGTTTCTACCGTAGGTCACATACCTACATTGTATCACTCAGTGTAAATATATATTGGCTCATCCCTAAAACGTCGGAACGGAAAGGGTCGAACAGGTTACGGGCAGTCACGAAGATTACGGATAAATCTGTATTACGAACAAGAAAGACATAAGCATGGCTGGAAAAGCTACGCGGATGAGCCTGCTTTCGAATCGTTACTGACCTAATGTAGCCGGAAAGTCGGTGAAAGTTTCAGGAGAGTTTCCGGCAGCCAGCATGTTCGACAATAAACATTTCCATCATGTTCTTTCAACGAATATTACCAGATATTTTACCGTTAGTGATCTGTTAACTTGTAATTGGATGACTACTGATATAGCATGTATGATGTCAGCTCGCGATGGGTTACCTGCGTTTTCCGTTAGTGACTTCTTTATGTGTGGTGTGAATAACCCCTGGTAATTCCGTATGAATACATTGACACACAAGGCAAGGCAGATTTTTAACATTCAATTACCGTTTTGTCTCTCAAACCTGTCCCAGTGAAATGACTACAAATTGGTTTTGATTTGAATATGTTTGCTTGTTAACAATGCGTATGGCAATTCAACAAACAGAAATGATATCCAAGTAAATCAAATACGTTTCTTGTATGTATTGAATATCTGCAGAAACTAAGTACAGCTGTGTTGAATAAATACAGTTAGCACATTCCCCATGTGCAGTGTAGTTTTGCCCAGAACTGTTACAGTAAGGCACGAGGACGCAGGCAACTGACAGCAATTGACGGTTTGCAGCTTGAAATGGTGTCGCCAGGGGATGTACAAGGCCGTAGAAAGCAACTGAATAATGGTTGCTCGTGTTGTTCTCATTTAAAAAATAGGTTATAGAACGTTTGAAGAACTGGGCCTCCTTTCACAAAGCACTACGGTGATCGTAAGTCACTAAGGTAACCTTAGTGCTATGTTAAAGAATGGGAGTTAAGGTCAATCTTAGTAAACGTTGCTTCGTGAAAGGAGACCCTGGTCTTTCCTGTGGCCAGACAAAAGACGTAGGTCGCAAGGCACTAATGTCCGCCTGTAGCTTATGTGACAAGGAGAATTCGGTTTGTGTTCATGAGGATATTGCATGAGAGAATGTTGACACAATCTGGCATTAATCCTTCCGAGAATTATATTGGATACAAATCCTAATATCAATTTCGACAATATGGAATTGCTATGTATACACCTTCATGAACTGAAACATTGCATTGTTTTCAGCATATGTAACATCAGTAGATTTCCAAGACATTTCATTTCTGATACAGTGCTCTGTATCCATCATATTGTAGGACGTGTTCTCAATATGAAAATCATGTGTTGTTTAGGGATTTAATTTCCAGGGACAAGATATATTAAAGACCAATAAATGCAGGCATACTCTTCGGATAGTCAATGAAGTAAATATCCAGGATTAGAAATGCCAAGGGATTGGACAGATGATTCCAAGAACCAAGTTATCGACACATGAAAATTCCCAGAAGAGTGAGTGAGTTAAAATTCAAGTTCACATCGGAGGATTTCAGCCAAACAGCCTCGAGAACATATTCACACATGTGCACAAATCCATTATTAAAACAATGTCACTCGCAACACTGTCTCAATTGTTTTACATTACAATAATATTTGCATCTTAAAACGTAGGCTATTACGATAATTGTTACAATCAAAACATGGAATAAAACAATATTATTTAATATTTTTAACACTGTCTATAAGCCCCAGTCTATAAACAATGTTACGAGGTTGTGTTTCTGTTAATTAAAATGTCACATTAATGAACTTTTAGTAATTCATTGGTCTCAGAAGTTTAAAGCACTGAGTGAGATTTGAACTCACATCATGAACTTAGTATGGGCTATGTGTTTTCATCTGTTTAGTAGATTAGAGTTACCTGTCCCTTTGTTGATGTTTGTTCGCTGCTTCCGGCGAAGGATCGAGAAGCGAATCGATCTTTGTCTTATGTCGTCGTTTTTGATAGATTTCTCCAGATATTCTGTCACTCTGCTCTTTGATAGTCATGCACTGTTGTCAGAAACCGTTATCATATGCAAAACTCCTGTTATATTCTGTAATACCACATAACAGCTTCAGAAATATAGCTGCATCATGTTATATACATCGGACGAGTCACTTCCAGTCCTAAACCAGTCATGTTTACAGCTGCAGGTATATCGTGTTATTCCTAAAACTATTTCTGATGAAATAAGCTTTCCCATTCAAAGATAAAAGTTCACCCCAAAGTGTTCAGTGAAGCTGCTCACATCCGAGAAACTACTCACATCCGACAGATGTTCCGTGTAATGTTTTACTGTAACCGTCTCTCGAGTTTCGTTGGACGATTAATATCCCATGATCATACATTGCAACTCCGGCTTAGTGTCCCAATAGTTTATTTTACGGAGACCTGTCGTGGCCTCGTTAAAAAAAACATTGAGGATTTAAAAACATCGCAAATCACACACATGCCAATTTGAAACTACAATCGCAAGGAGAATCTCACATATCCTGAGGTCACAACTGGCACCGCACCGCATCGCATCCAATATGTGCTCCACTTCCGCCAAAAGGGGATGCAACTCCGCACAATCACATTAATTTACCTACATTTACAATAATCGAAGTAAACACTTTGTTGAATATACTTAAATACCAAGGTGATGCTCTATAGTTATCCATATTATTCAAATCTCCTTGCTTATGTAAGCGGAACTATAAGTCCAACTGACCATGTTTGAGGAAAAGTACCTCTTTCCAATATTCAATTGAACACAAGCTCAAGATATGGTAAAATCAAATCATCAGAATGCTTGAAGAACTCGGGAATTGTCTTTATCTATGCCTGGAGATTTTTAGTTTGAGGTTATCTATGCTATCACTTTTATTTCTTTCTCTTGATATTGGGAATCAAGAAGCTTTTGCGTAAGTTCATGATTTGGATCTGGAACGAAATGCGATGGGTTGTCTCCTCCATATTGCATTTGCATTCATCATCAACTGGTAAAACAAGGTTCTAAAATGTTCAAACCAGTCGCTGGTAAGGTAATGTGAACTTTTAGAATTATCAATGTTTTCTTCAATATTGTCTCCTGCTTTCTGCTTTATAATAATCAGTGCATTTTCTTTTACATACAGCATTGTACAGCTATTTCCTGGAATTATACTTCTATTTAATGATTGTTTATCCTTCCGTTTTCGAAAATTATTCAATGCCTTAAGCTTTTGCATTCATAATCATGCCATTTTTAACATCACAATTCAAGCTACTACAACCATGTTTCATATCTGATGGAAGCGAGACAAAGAGCCCCTACAACAAAGTTGATACTTGTATCGACACACGTAAAAGCGCTGTCCACAGATATATCTAATATGTCCTGTAATTGAATCTCATAAAATGTTCTGCCGGGAAAGTTTCTGGATTTATCGTTGTCACAAACAAACCTGAAACTGTTGATACAGTCAATGTTACCTGCTGAAGGTTCAGGGTACATGAAGCGCCTGTAATTGAAGTGTGACTGGGAAATGTGATGATTCTGATCGAGATGGTATTGAGAAGTTGTTCTTAATAGTCAAATAGAGGTGCGGATGAAATAACGTAGCCTACCACTCACACTTTCACCGTTAGAACCACTAAAAGTAAATCCGCCAATTTGCGAATCAGACACACATCACTCCATTCAAAATATGAATATTGAAAATGGAAAAATAAATCAAAGTTTTCTTTACCAAAGGTGTTTATCACTCTATTTGGCAGAAAACCTTTTAGATTAAAAATAGTCTAACAAGAAATCCCAACAGGAGCTATCACGATTGCTCTGAGAGAATTCAAATAAATCATCTCTCAACAAAGTCGGAGATTTGTTCCAGTTCTGGAATTCAAAATCTCTACCACAGTGTACTTTAAACTTTGGTAAGCTTAGACACAATTTCTAGCAGTGACGTTTGTTCAAATTTATTCCATTTCTACATTCTGTAGATAATTTGTCGTACCATGTCGAACCTTCCGGTTGAATATAAAGGGTTGAACAGGTTACGGTAAAATCAAGAAGATAACGGAGAAATCTATATCAAGAACATGAAAGCGTAAGCATGGCTGGTAGAGATACGAGGATGAGTCTGCTTTCGAATCATTATTGAACAAATGTAGCCGAGAAAGTCGGTAAAAGTTTCAGGAGAGTTTCCGGCAGCCAGCATGTTCGACAATAAACATTTCCATCATGTTCTTTTCAACGAATATTACCAGATATTTTACCGTTAGTGATCTGTTAACTCTGTGATTGGCTGACTACTGATATAGCATGTAACTATTATGTCAGCTCGCGATTGGGTTACCTGCCTTTTCCGTTAGTGAGCTTCTTTATGTGTGGTGTGAATAAGCCCTGATAATCTGTATAAATACATTTGACAACACACTCACACAAGACAGATGATTTTTGTTTCTCAAATTGTCCCAGTGAAATACGAATTGACTACATATTAGTTTTCTTTGAGATTTGATTGTGTTCGGGCTTGTTAATGCGTATGGCAATTTAACAAAAACAGAAATGATATCCAAGTAAATCAAATACGTTTCTTGTATGTATTTGGAATATCTGCAGTAACTAAATGCAGCTGTGTTGAATAAATCAATAAATATCGTTACCACATTCTCAGTGCAGTGTAATAAAGTGTAGTTATGCCCAGAACTGTTATAGTTAGGGCACGAGGACGTCGGCAACTGAAAAGACAGTTCGACGGCTTGCAGCGTGAAATGGCCTCGCCTCTAGAGATGTTCAGGGCCGTAGAAAGCACCTGAATAATGGTTGATCTTGTTGTTCTGGTATAAACGTCGTTATATAACGTTTGAAGCACTGGTCTTCCTGTGGCCATACAAAGATCGTCAGGCATAAGGCACTAATGCCCGCCTGTAGCTGATGTGACAAGGAGAATTCGGGTTTGTGTGATGATGAAGATGTTGCATGAGAGAGATTGTTAACATAATCTGGCGTTAATTCTTCCCAGAGAGTTATATTGGATACTAATCCTGAACTCAATTTCGCCAATATGGAATTGCCATGCATGCACCATCCTGAAATGACACATTACAGTGTTTTCAGGATACGTGCAACATCGATAAATTTCCAAGACATTTCATTGCTGATACAGTGCTCTTGTCTGCTACATATTCTAGGACGTGTCCTCAGTATGAAATCATGTATTGTTTCATAGGCAGATCCAGACGGGGATTGCAGGGGTGCGTAACCCCCTCCCCTTTGTCCTGAAAGTGTATTAAATGACCATTGAAACTCAGGTTGAAATAGAAGTGTGCAACCACCCCCTTTTTTCTCAATAGTGTACACCCCTCTCTTCTTATAAAGCTGCATCCCGCCCCTGTGTTCAGGGATTTAATTTCCAGGAACAAGATATTTGTTAAAGACCATTAAATCAAGGCATGCTCTTCGGACAATCACAGTGAAGTACATATCCAGGATGTCAGGGGCATACCTTGTATAATATCCAAGGGATTTGACATATGGAAATTCTATGTCAGTTCAGTTCTAAGGACGACGTTTTTGACATTCGAAACATTACAAAGAAAAACAAAGACATTACACATCAGTTGGAAGTTTAATCTTGATTTCCAAATGTGTTGTAGTATGGAGGGATACATCTTAGAAGGGTAGGTGTTGCTTAGACTTATTAATTTTACCATCACTGCTGGTCTCTTTGTCCTTGTATTTATTACAATTATGCCTGGCTTCCGTTTTGTGTTCTTACCACCCTCTTACAGGTACAACCAGAAATTACTGAGAAGTTAAAGATTGTAAATTTTGTATTTTTTCACTCATTACTCACGTATTAATGTAAATATTATTAGTAGAACATAACTCCAGATTCAAAGACAGGTGAACAAAGTTAGTATACTGAACCGCAAAAAGAAACGCAAGTTGATTGAGAAATGTCAATATTTCTGAATCTGTGGAACAAAACAATCTTAACACTACGAAAAACAACAGACAAGGGATTGTTGAAAGAAATGAGTCGTGATCTCTGGGTGAAAACAACACTCAAGTTTACTGTAAAGCATATGTTATCACTTCACCCTACACACCAAAAATGTCACGAAACAGTGTGTCAATCAATAGCGCGTATGACCACCATTGGCTGCTAATGCAGGCAGCACAACGACGTCTCATCAAGTCAACAAGTGTCTGAAAGAAGGCTTGGGGAATTCGATTCCATTCCCTGACCAATCTGGCTTCCAAATCTCTAAGGTTTTGAGGTTGAGCAGCTGTCTATATCCGTCTACCAATTTCATCCCACATTACGTTCGATTGGTGCCATCTCCGGGGACAGAGAGGGCCAGGGCAGTACAGCAATGTTGTTCCCTCTGAGAAAGTCAATAGAGAACCGTGCAGTGTGAGGACGAGCATTGTCCTGCTGAAACGTCTGGAGCTGAGGTTGGGCCTGGAATAGCGGTACAACGTGGTGTTGAAGGACCTGATCTCTGTCTACGAAAGCTCACGTTGACAGAAACACTACAGCGTGTCAGACTTCCACACCTCCCCAGTGGTCAGCTTCCACAACGCAACAGTTGGCGTAACGTTCATTACGTCGTCTCCATACCACATAATCAGCCATCGGCGTGGACAAGTTGAATCTGGACTCATCGAAAACAACACTTGTTGCCATTGTTGACGTCGCCAACGCTGGTGTTGTCGCGCCCACTGTAAACGATTTTGGCAGTGACGTTGCGTCAGAATCGGTCCGACAATAAGGACAGCGACATCGATCCCTTCTGCCCCTCATACGACAACGGAGCAGCAGTCTGCAGAGATGTGGACGTTGTAGCCAACAGATAAGGCTTTCGCAGCTGGGTCTGTAAAGGTTTCGTTGGTTGCCGGGTTACGCAGATGAGTAACCCCGGATGTGACGATCTTGCGCTGACGTTACATTACCCTGGGACATCCTGAACGTGGTCGGTCTCTCGAACAATACCGGTTTGACGAGATACCTTGCGGATAGTCTTTTGTGATTGCTGTCACGTGACATCTGGAAGTGCTTGGCCACTGCGGTTGATGCGGATCCGGTCTGCAGCATTCCAACAGCGACCTCTTCGTTTGCTGTTCAGTTAGGACGTGGCATGTTTTCTCCACTTTGGAAATCCACAATCGATTTTGTGTTCTATGACGTGTTTTCGAATGACCTGCCTTATAAAGTTTCAAATTGGAATTAGAATGTACGCATTTCGTGCGTGAAACACAAACACTTCATGCAAAAACACGAAAAACATGAAAATGATTGCGTTTTTGGAGCTGATATGGTCACGAATAAAGCGGCAGCAACGGCAAAATAAATCTTCGGAATGCTTAGGTTCTATAATGGTATACTCTTTGTTGTCCTAAAAAGGAATGCTCTTGGAACGTATGTGTTTTGAAAATAGTAACTTGCGTTTCGCTTTTTGCAGTTCAGTATATTTTGTCAAGTCACCATGTTTGCGGTGCAATGCAGGCTTCAATGCAGCGGAGCATACTACTGATCAAAAGAACTAAGAGCGTCGTGGTCCATGCTGTCCCAATATCGGACCACCCTGTTGCTCATTTCAGCAATATTTTGTCAGGATTTTTCTTATGGACACCTTTCTTCGCAAGTCCCCAAACACATTTTTTCTTTTGGATTTAGGTCAGGGGCTATAAACTTGGCCAATCTTAATAATGTCATATTTTGGGGTCCGGGAAAACCAGGGCCTGTGAATCGCTTTGAACGATGTTTCCTTGGGTCGTTGTTGTCCTGCTGGAAAATCTAAACGACTCCATAGAACACACGTAAGCAGATGGAAGTAAATGTCCCCTCGAGAATGGCGTATTGTACCGCTCACTGTTCATAGTCCCTTCAAATGCATAGAGGGGGCGTTGCCTCCTAACACAGATATGCCTACCCCACACGTTAGACCATGCATGAGGTTTCCCTAATCCAACTGATAAAACTCCTGTTCTTTGTTTTCGTTGGGCTGTCAACGAAATCAGTAGCCGCCAGCCTCCTTATCATTGACCAATCATCTATCCGCTACACTGGAATCTGAACCAAACAAGGGTCATCCTTCAGTCAACACCTCTCGCAGATCCTTTCTAGCTCCTCAAATCTGAACTCCAAACTGTCTTTTTGACCTGAGTGCATCTCAGATCTCAACTGAGACCTAAAAAGCAATGTAACTTGAGTGCTTCCTCTGTGTCTCAAAGATCAGTTTTTGCGGTCAAGACTCAATAGAGCTTTAGGCAAAACACATCTTGCATCAGCATAAGATTGAGATACAGAGCTATTAATGTCCTGTTAGACCCCTTCATCGCGTCAGTCATCTCTTTGGTTAGGAAAAGAATGCGCCAAACAAATTCATGGAAATGTTAGATGCAGGAACAATAGGAAACCAAGTCACTCTTGAATGGCGTACCTCAGTAGTCATGGTCAAGAAATTTGACAACAGTTATCGATTTGCGTCGATTATCGAAAAGCCGAATGCAGCAACAAAACTTCACCTTCTCCCTCCTTCCACACTTAAAAAGGATGTCATAGATGCTATTGGTGAAAACATGCTCAGTTGTTCTCTTGTAATTTTGATTGTGCAAGTGATTCTTTGGCAAGATACTACTCTACCCTGAAACAAAACATAAGTCAGCCTCTCATCACTCAAGATGGTGGCATTTTGAATTTAACTGTCTTCCTTTAATTCCCAAAATGCACCTTGCTGCTTTTCAACAAATCCATTTCTACTGCTTCCAGTCCATGAATTGGAAGTATATTTCCTTTTATTTCTATTGCAGATGATATCATTATCTACAAAGCAGAACCTATGAAGAAAGTTACTTGGTAACATCCTCAAATGTAAGCTTTTAGCAAACTCAAGGAAGCTATGACTTCACTGTTTTAAACCAAGCAAATGTAGGTTTGCAGCCAAGAGAGTATCATATTTAGGCCATGTCTTCAGCAAAAACGGAGTGGAAGTTGACAACCAAAGGTAGAAGTTGTGAAAAGCATCCCTTCTCCTAAAAACGTCCATGATGTTAGACATTTCTTTGGTCTTGTGAAGTTACTATCGCAAGTTTGTCCCATATTTCCTCCTCTGCATAGCCTCCATTGTACAACTTGCTTTCCAAAAAGATGCCATACATTCAATTTGACTGATTGAACGTGAGCATGGTACTCAACAGACTGAAAGAATGCTTTAACTACAGCCCCTGTCTTATCATCATATCACCTCCCAATCTCTAACAGGATCATTTTTTTCCTCACAACTGATGTGCTTCCCACCCTCAGCTCTAGGGTATACCCTAGGACAACGAGATGTGCTTCCTGGCCAAGAGTATATGTCATCTGTTATGGTGGTCGTGCCCCTCCATGCCGCTGAGTTGAAATGGGGCATCACTAAAGTTGAAACGTCTGGCTGCATTAGGAAGCGCATTAGGAACTTCTGTGCGCACCTTACATCTCAAAAGTTTAAAGTGTACATACAGATCATCATGCTTTCAAATGGCTGCATGACATCAAAACAAGCAGTCATCAGGTCGTTCTGGCCAGATGGTCTCTCATGCTCCAGGAATATACCCTCTGAGATCGAACATCATAGAGCAGGCAAAGCTACCACAAATGCCGATGCTCTCCTCGGCATTCCCATATCCCGCACAGATCACGAAAGCTTCGTCACTGATGATTTCCTGTCCCACCACGGCCTTCTATCAACTACATAATAACAGCCAATGTCCAGTACAATCATGTAATTCAATCCAGCGCTCATTATCGCTGAAGTGGGTGCAACAGCACCACAGAGAAACCTTGAATCCATCACAACACTGATGGTCAGCCTACTTCTTCTTCAGATAATGACTGTGGGATACCCTCCCCTGAACGTTCATCTCTTTAAAACCCTCTAACCCAGCCGGGATCGGTAAAGCTGTAGATTCTGTAATGCAACAGCATCACTCGATCTGTGTAAGCCGGAATTTCCGTTACCAAGATGATATTCCAGCTGGTGAATTTTACCAGTTCAAACTATTGGCACTGATATTCCTGAAAACGATCTCTGCAGGAGACAAAGCGCTGCTCTCCAGATCTCTTTAAGCCAATCATTGGGATCATTCAGAGAATGGTGAGATTCCTCTCTCATTACACTGATTCTCCAACCAAAGGCCCCCAGGGTCGCCTGCTGTGAGAGTTTGATCTTTGCAAATCTGGTACATTATATCATTTCTTACATGTTGTAATAGAGGACACAAAGAAATCGGTCGTGCCACCCATCGGTCAGCTTACCAACTGGTAGTTCCTATTGCAGCCAGGAAACTTTCTGCTTTATGCTTATCATGATTCAAAAAGCAGGTGGATGCCGCCTTTGGTCGTGATGCTACCCGCCAAACCATACTGGACTACTAAGTACCATTGGCCAGTTTGTACCTTGCAGGATGTTGGAACATACATCAAATCATGTGAAGAATGTCAAAAACCAAAACGTCGTGGGTCCATTCTGCCAGCTCCAATCGGGGTACCCTTATGCCTATTGAAGACAACCTTTTCCAGGCTACATGTTGATATTCTTGGGCCCTTCCCTCAAAACAAAGTTGATGGGCATAAGTATGTTCCCCTGTAGCTGTGGACTCCATTCTCTAGGTGGATTGAAGCATTCGCATTGCAATAACCCAAGATGCCGTGGAAGCAGCAACGAAACTCTTTTTAATGAGGGTCTCTACAAGGTATGGTGCTCCTCGAACTCTTTATCACTGATAGAGGACGCCAGTTCACATCAAAAGCTTAAGTCAATGCAATCTGTGAAATCTTTGAGGTGAAACACCACTTCAATAATCATCATACCACCCCCAGACAAATCGGAATGGTTGAACGGCGTAACAGTACACCGTAATAAGCCTTTAAAAATCGTACTTCGTAAGCCCTCGCCAATCTAACTAAATTGGCTGATTCTTCCATGTGTTCCTCATGGCAAATGCGGAAACACACCCATGCCAATCAACTGGCTTTCACCATCAAATGCTCTTTGGCAGAGAAATGTGTCTTCCATTTGACAACTTAACCTTCACGCCAAAGCCAACACTTCTGGTAAAAGCGCAGAGACGCATCTTCAACAGCTCATTGATAATCCTGAAGGTTGTGCAAAGCCATTGCTCGAGATAAACATTGCGTTTGTAAGTCAACAGATAGATAGGGAGCATCAAGAACTGGGAAATCATCAGAACCTTCATTCAGATTAGCACAGCAGGTGCTTCCTCCACAGCCCTGTAGTCAAAACAAGGATCTTTCCTCAAGCTCGTCCTGTAGTCATGGACAGGTCCTTATTATATCACGAACATTTTGGTCCAAACCATTATCGTTCAAAAATCCATAGATGTCTTCAGGACGACAAAGAACATTAAATCTTTGGTCCATGCCAATCTGCTCTGAAACCCTATATCCTTTAGAGGTAATGTTGCACGGCATGATGACCTTTCATCAGGGTTCTTCCACACCTACAATGACAGAATCATTACCAGATCCGTCCTTGCGCTGCCTTTGCAAGGCAACTTCCACCTCGACTCAACAGTCTCCAGTGAAAAGCCTACTGCAGAAGCGGATGAAACTGTTTCATCAGGAGCACTCTCAATAAGCAAACAAATGGTCACCAACAAGATCAATTCTAAGGATGTTGAAAAACTTTTGAAGTATTAAAGACATCAACGGCATACTACTTTGTCAAATGGGATGGATATCCTACACCAACATGGGAAACTTTCACACCATAACATAGACAAGGACTCTTATCAGGAGACTTCCACGTGCAATAAAACACAGACTGGACGCAGTCGTAAGCACAAAAGATCTCTCACAACATTTTGGTCTAATCTCTAATAATAGGACCCTTCGACTTTGATAGTCCATGGCAGTTAGAATTCAGGGAAAATTCGTGCCAGGGCGTTGATAACAAACCTACCAGGTCCTCCCCTGTGTTCATAAGTGCTGGTAGAAGGATGATAGTTGCAAATGTCATCTCTTCAAACTCGTTGTCAACACTATCAACCCACTGGAATCCTGGCTCCATGTTATCAGAATCAGTTATTTATTATCATTGATTACACTCATGAAATGTCATACATTCAATCAAAACGACATTGATACAATAAAATTAGCCCAGATATGACACTCATTTTGGCCCCCTGTACACCTATTTGAACTTTTCAAAACCTTTATCTGATATTCTTCATCCAGTGCCCAAAATGAATTTGCCCATCACAGGTTAATAACCTTTTCTACTTAGGGACTTTATACAATGGCCGAGTTCCTGCTGAGAACAATAATAATACCACATATAGCTTCATTGTGACAGCTGTGCATTTTGTTCAATTATATTATATGTAATCTTTGCTCTGCTTCAAAGCAGAACAATTTCTTTATCATGTCATATGTTGTTTTCTGTTTCTTACGATGTTTCATACTTGCTTATAATTAATACTCGCTACATTTTTCATATCCTTTGTCAATCATTGATTGATCAAATGTGCATTCCTCAATGTATGTATAATGTATGGTCCAACACGGGACAAGCTCTCTTTAGTAGCACTATTTCCATGTAACATCCATGTTTTGCTTTGCGGTCAAAAGCTTCCCTACAGCGGAGGATATTGTCATAGTCTTAAAATCACTACAGCAGTGAATCTAAAAATTATGATGATTATGGTTCAATAATAAGTTGTATATTTACATGAATATTATTTATTTAACAATCAGTATAACATTTATATTTCTTAAGATGAAGTATCCAACGTAGCTGACCGGACACCAAATCAAGTTAACTCTTGAATTCATGCAAAGATAGTCAAGCCGTCTCTGTTAGGTTATGCCCCAGGCCGTAAATACGCTGTGCATGGTCGGGCGCAATCGTGTCATTGTGTAAGTAGCTTATGTCCGTTTGCGTAAAGTGATATAAAATGATTTTAAGTAGTCAGTGCACTCCATGACAAAGAGCTAATCTTGGCAATTGATAGCAATTCAGATTTTTAGATTACACAGCCACAATATTAGGTAACTCAGGAAATTCCACAGAAGGCCTTGAGTCCCTCATATATATTGAGTCTAGTAGTTATGACACTCCCCACTCTGCTACGAATAAAGACTTCAAGGGACTCAGCAGCCTTCTCTGTTTTTAAGGTAAGATTGTATTATTGTAAACTAGTTAAAGTCGGGAAGTTATACTCGTGTGATATGCGCTCTAATTTATGTGGGCTACCTTTTTCATAGCCATAACTCACGTTTAACTCCTCTACGTATACCACAAGGCAACATGGATGCAAATAGTATGTATATATATGTGGTAGATATTAGCACAGTAGTCTAGTTGTACATTAACTGTTGATATGCCAAGTGATAGATAGTCATTAAAATGCTAATTCTTAGTATGAGTACGTGCGTACATTGTGGTAAATACCCGCGGGTAACCCTTTCACGTAAATACTCGGCTCATGCGAATATTGGCTATGCTACGTCTATCAGTCGAGTTAAGCATTTACGGCATTGAAATAATACAGTATGTAAATTACAGGTATATGTAATTACATCAGTAACGCTAGAACGCCGTGAAATGCAAGCATTAACAGTTCATGTATGATATACGTTAGCTAGCAATCAGCGATATAATAAATCCCTTGTCTAGTATTGTACACAACTTACGGGTTTGCTCAAAATGGTCATTACCGTGGTGCATTGGTCTCTAATTATCAGTGACTCCGGGCAAACCAATTCAATATTTAAGTCGTTCTCAACTTGCCTGGATAACAATACTAATTGTTACGCTGCTAAGGTGTTATTTGGAACTGTTAGTCATTTACCGTAATCTACCATGCATATTTATTATTGTGTTCAACTCTCTCAATAAGTATGGCGTATTACCGACTTGCTACGAATGAAAGACTTCAAGGTGGACTCCAGCAGCCTCTCTGTTTTAAGGTGATGGCCGAGTAGTCAGCTTCTGCCAAGTTAGTTCCTCCAGTCGATCTTGTCGCGTCAGTGACGATGTGTGGGCACCAGACAAACAAGCACCCCAGCAGCCCAGTAACCTACGTCAGTCAGGTACCAAGTTACGTCAGTTGATGGAGATCAAAGATCCCTGGTGCTGATGAAAGGCGTAACGTCCTGAAATCCGCAGGTCACGGGCTGCGGTCTTCCAATCTGAAAGTTCCTTTAGGAAACACTGAGTCTGCCGGTGAGAGTCACCTTCGGCACCAGCCCAAAGCAAGTTAACATCATCATCGATGCCAACGGTAGCTGGAATATCAACATCATTCTGCATCATCAACGTCAACACGCCAACGTCAACACTCAACGATGAACAGCAACAAACGCCAATATCAACCTCGACATCAACGTCAGAATTCACAGCATCAACAACAACAATGTCATCATCAACAACAACAAGTTCAAGTGTTTTATTTATCTCCCCATCTACAAGTATGTCCATAGTCACATATTCAGCTTCCTAAATACTCAGGTAAGCAGGATGTAATTAACTGGTGGTCAGGATCTAGAGACTCTGCGAAACTCTGCAATACCTGATCAAACAGAGCTTGCTTCTATTTCTTTGAAACTTCTCTTAGGAATAGACCAGCAAAAACAGTGGCATCTATAATTTAAGTGAAGATATCAAATCAGACTGGAATAGCGTTTGAAACAAGCTTTCTATCTCTAGATTTCAAACTTATCAGGGACAATTTGATCTCTCCTGTGCTAGTAGCTTTCATAAATCAGCAACTCTGCTGAGTCAGTATCTTCGATTACATCAGTAGAGTGAAATTGTGGCAACTTCTAGGAAGTCTATAAACCAACAGATATCTCAGCTAAGCTATAGCTGTGAATGGACTGCCGAAACCCTTCCTGTCAGACAATACCGGGTCTACAATAAAGAGCCTCCAAAACATTGAATCAAGTGTCATCATCAGGGTAAACTTGGCAGCCAAGTCATACCTTTCAGTGTCCAGCGCAGCCAGATCAAGCTAGCCTCACAGACCAAGTCACTAAACTGTCAGCACTAGTGTGATGTCACTCGATGGAGAACCAACTGAGACCCGTGGCAGCTGCAATGTCTACACAGCAGGAGACACTCTAAGATGACTTCGTCAAAGCAAGGGAGTCATCAGGTACTCAGCTCACAACCTCGACGAGATGTCTACAGCGTTCCAGATTAAGAACATCTTCAGTCATCGTATCCTTGGTCAACAGTCGGAGCACAGGCCACGCGGACTTCAGAAGAGAGCACCTCACCGTCCATCCAGCAGGGATACAGCAGAGAAAGATGCTCAGGATGTGGTGGGCATTGTTCCTCTCAAGCTGTAATTATTGGTCCCCATCGGCATACAATTTGCAATTTTTGCAGGAAGAAGGGTCAATCATAACATCTGTTTGCTATCAGGTTCTTCTGTCTAAGGTACATAACGCATAGACGCGTGCCTGATTCCCATGATCCACTTAGAATCAGGCACCCATGTAAACTGCCCAAACCATCAAACTCCCTTCAATCAGAAGTAAACCCTACTCACCCCTAACTTCATCCAATCCTAGTCAACACCATGGAAGTATCTCTTGTAGCCCCCTCTATGCAAAACACACCATTCAGATTATTCACATAGGTTAAGCAAATGAAAACAATGAAAGCATTGATAGACACTGGCGCTGCTAATCTAGCTGTGTTCACATGAAATGTCTGAAGAAAAAATAGGACTCACTGAGTCTCACCTTCAGAAATCTCATCTGAGGTGAGATCATTGGTGTAGGAGGAGAACG